>NW_004524604.1:14999602-15006643 GCF_000260255.1 Octodon degus | reverse complement strand
CCAGTGAAGTGGAAGACCCAATACTATTATGGACTACTGGACTCTTTTAGAATATTTTGTTGAGTTAACACACCTATAATATTCAAATAACGGAACTAAACAAGAAAAGTGGATACAGATGAATATTCATTTTGTATCTGTGTATTCAAAATGGTTAGGATGGATATATAGTTACATTCTCTTAATGAATAGATGGATTTGTCCTAATAGTGTTTGTAAATAGGATATCATATCTGCATCTTGCACAGCAATTAACCACTAGGAAGAATTATCCAATTCATTAATTATTGAAACTGTCCTACCAATTTGATATGAAATTGTATCATTGCTATTAGTTTCTCAATAAAATTATGGGAAAAAATAAAAATATTAGGCTTATTGATCTGAACTTACATTACTGAAAATGTAAATTAATTTTAGCCATTTTTATTACCTAGTTTAAGTATTTTATTTCATATAATAACTTATGTCTTATTTTATTATTATTTTTTATATATTTTTTGTTACAGGGTCTCACTACGCAGTTCAGACTCATAGTGATCCTACTATTTTCAATATCCGTAGCACTGAAATTACAGCTGTGCGCATCTATATCCATCTCTGTGCCCAGCACAGTTCACCTTGGGCGTGTGGTCGGCCCTCCATGTGGTGCCAGCCATCAAGCTGTGGCCCCTGCACTTGTCTAAGGCTGCCTAAGCAGGCACTTTAGTCCACTGAGCTATCTTACTGGCTCATCTTATTTTATTTTCAATTGTTGTAAGCATTTGAATTAGTGTAATAATTTAATTCCTTCCTTCTACTATCTTCTTTTATTTCTATCATAAATAGTTTATGTAGTAACAGATATGGATGAAATGGCCAAAGCTAAAACTACGAACAGGGCAAACCTGAGACTTCTGTCTTGTTATTTCCTACCAGTTGCAGCATGGAGCAGGCATAAACATTACCTGTGTGGGATGGGGATGGAGCTCACAGGTATAGTGCTTGTCTGTCACCCTCAGAGCTCTCTAGGACTTCCAAAACGTAAAATAGATGTCTGCCACTTTAAAGTACTAATTTCTTTACATGGTTTAAATCAGAATATCCCAGAATGATGCTTACAGAGCTATATTTACAATCCATGGCTTCACTGAATGTGTCTCTAGAACATATCATTTAGAACAAGTGCAATAGGCTATGTTTGTCCCACCTCTATTTTTAATAGTTTCTATTTTTAATAGTATTTTAAACTATTAAAAATCCTGCCCTTGGTACCATAGAAAATGATGTATAGACAAGTACACATGGGTGGCAGAATCTAAGGCACAATAAATACATTACTGTACTGCAAAAAAATCTGTCATATCCAGGATAGAGATATGTAATACATTCTCTCTCACAGCACTTAGAAAGAACCAATGCTTCCAATACTTGAACCTCAGACGTTTAGCCTCCACTAAATCTATAACTTCACTTTTTTCTTACAGAATGTCATATAAATGCAATTATACAGCACCAATCTTTGAATATAACTTCTTTCACTGAGTATAATGAGATTCACTCATGTTATTGTTCATGTTAGTATTTAATTTCTTTTTATTGAGAAGTAATGTTATATTGCATTGCTAAACTTCATTTTATTTACATACCAGTTATTGCCCGGGGATGTTTGATTTTGGGCAACTATAAACAAAGCTGCTATATAGAAAACTTTGAGAGGCACCTGTCTATACTTCACTGGGATGAATACCTAGGAGGACATGTTGCATGTTTAACAAGAATGAGTCAAACTATTTCTGTAGTATTTGAAAGTGTTTTGAATAACTAATACTTTTAATAAGACCTAAGCACTAAAGCTATTAGTTGCTTGAAACACTGTATGAATATAAAGTTATTGGCAATGAGTAGATATTACCCTAATTGGAAAAATTCTCAACAAGTTGATTTATGTGCATTCTTTCCATAAATAACCCATATATTAAACAGTATATGAGGAAGGTACTAGAGTTAAACTTATTTTACAGTTAAGGAAAGTAAAACTTAAAGAGTTTTTCCATACCACATGGCAAGTACATAGGTCTAACATATATGAACTGCTTTGTCTTCCTCTTTTAACTGCACAGTTCCTCTTAGGATGACTCAGAGTATATAAAACACAGAATATGTGTGAGGAAATCTCATGGAATTATTTTATCTTCAGTTTTATTTCTTTAATTGTCTTCCAAAGAGAAATAAGTCTATTCAACTTCCATTAGTAGGTAAGGTATTTGTGGGTTTTTCTTTTTCCTAGAAGAGTTAAGTGGGTCTCTTGGTTTGCAAACACTTCAGTATAACAGAGTCAATGGAACCTATTATTCAAGAATGAAGGCAAAATCTGCCTTTATGTTGAAGCTAAACTAAAGAGGATAGAATACTTGATAGCTTATGTTGTCTTATGGGGAGAAAGCATACCGCCTGACTGCATCAATAGTGAAGGGCAGGAGTAAGTAAATAGTTGAGCTATATTTTGAGGATTAAAACCAGAACAACTCATTGTGAACATCCTGGAACTCCACACCTGCTATGGAGAATGAAGGATAGGAGAGACAGCCGAGCCAATTCAGAACATTTCCTGCAAGCTGACAGAATTCTGATGTTGTAAAGATTAAAAATTAGATGTATATTACTGACTTTACTATTTGCTTTTTGTGCACATGAAACATATAGAAATTTGCTATTGATTAATGCACATATGCTGGAAATTATGGAGCTATTCAAACCCAAACCCGTTATGTAGGATGAAATTTCAACACACTTCCTTCACTCTTAGTTATTTCCTTATCTAACCTATTGCACTCAATCAAGAATGTATCCATTGCTTAAATTCTAACGAAGAAACATGTCAGTAATCATTCATAGCTTTATTACACTTTGGATTTTTTTTGATAAAAATCTAATTTTATGTGGATCTCATACCTAAGAGTGGAAGGTATCCCATTGTTATCTATGTCAGAGTTGTAGTGACTAAACTCATTACTGAAAAATATTAGAAAATCTAAGCTCTCAGTCTTATCTCAAAAATTATATTTTAAAATGAATAAATAAAAGCTCATGAAGACAGGTTCTTTGACAGATTATTTCTCAATTGTTTGAGTAGCAAATTTTATTGGGAAATGAGAATAGGAAACAGTGCTAGCTTTAGAGAGACATGAAGGGTACCAAATGGATTGCCCCATTTTTTTCACTTTGAGTCTTAAACATATTGATATTTTAATAGTTTCATAAACGTGTCCAAAGTTTACCAAGTTTTACATCCACAATGTCTAAAAGAAATTCAATCTGAGCTGTGGTTTACTACCCAATTGTATAGACTAGTCTGATTTTAAAACACATGAAACTCTTCAATCTTTACAAAACAAGCAATTATTTAACTGGAAAAAAATCAATTTGTCATCTAAATGTTCTACAATATATATCTTTTCTTATGGCAGAAATTGTCATGTCATTTGCCAAGTTCTCTCAGTGAATGTTGTGAATGATGAACTAATGCAAACTTTACTAAAATGAATTCAATGAAAACTAGGGTTTCTTCCATTTCCCCTATTTGTAGCATGCCCTGTATTCACTCAAATAAAGTTGAGCTTATACTCAGGCTAAATACTAAAAATAATAAATGTAATTTTCATATCTGTTTAATTAAAAATTCTCAAACTTACTTGACATTGGAAATCTTTTCATGAGATAAATCAAACAATGGCCTTCAAATACAATTTTACTAATATATAATGGAAAAAGCTCCTAAGAATCTCACTGTGATATTACACTTTTATGCCATTCAAATTGGCATAGAGCTTAAGAATGAGACCACATTGTGCAATTTAAAAGCAATCACTGTATTTTATCTAACACTAGTCTTTCAGTTTGACCTATGTTGACCTTTCTTTTCAATCACAATTCATTTGGCAGGAAAATAGCATCATATTTAATTTCACTTGCAACTTGATAATTAACCATTGCCCTCAAAATAAGATGCAAGTAATTAAATAGCCTCACAATAAGCCACCTGGAGGCTTAATTAGCTGTGTATGCAATTTTGGATGTGCAATTAATTGCAAAAGTAAAAGTTACAATTTTCAAAATGAAATCTAAAGGTGAAAACTTCACTCGATATTCTTTTAATTTCCATTGACTAATTCTAGCTCCAAACACCTGGATATCATTTTCTTTGTAAAAAGAATAGACCGGTACTGCTGAGTAGAGTTTATGATATACATTTGCTACAGTTACTGGCATGTAGGAAACATCTGAAGACCAGGAACCGTGGGAAAGACTAGATTTAATTACATCTACATACAGGAAGGCTGAAATCAGAGTGATATCAGCCAATATCTGTAGGGAAGGCTGGGTATGTACAGGGTTTGCAATGGGGGCTATATTCCCAAAGAATATGGATAGAATGTTTGAGGTCAAAGCTTCCAGAACAATCAGCATGGATGTGTGGACACTGTGGGCATTCTAGTGTCCAGGAGACAGCAGGGCCAGTCCTAAATATCTTTATGCCCACCAATTCATGTTTTCTAAAAGCAGCATGGATTCCTATTATAGGTAGCAGGCAGCATGAAGGTCTCTCTCAGGTCAGGCCTCATGCCCAAAACGTCAGTGAAATGTGTTTGTTTGATATTTCAGAATTTAATCTTTTTATTCTACCTCATGTTTGAAAGGGCTCTGACAAAAGTGTTAGTGTAATAAAATAAAACATTGGAATACAATATTTTTCACAAAAATAGAGACTAGATAGATTTTACTACATTTTAAACTGTACTAGAAATACACTACACTTTTAATTTTAGGATTTTTGTTTTTGTTTTTGTAGCTGGGATCAAACTTAGGACCTTGTGCTTGCCAGGCAGCCACTTATGCTTCTGAGCTATCTCCCAAGCCCTATACTTTTAATTTTAAAAGTGTTTTTCAATGCCACTTATTGAGAAGAAATACAATTTTATAAATTCATTTAGCTTTCATTTACTCCACCAAAAACCAGAGCCTGATGACTCAAACCAGGGAAGTTGTTTTTTGTTTGTTTGTTTGTTTGTTTTGTTTTGTTTTTCCCATAGGTACTAGGTCTTTACAGCACAGGAGTGGCAGGTCAAAAGCTGCCTGCTTGGTAAAGATTAACATGGTCTAGAAAAATGTTTCATAATCCTTCCACCTAGGGATCTGGGAAAGAAACGAGAGAAGCAGAATCAGATATTTAAATTCAATACTATCCTGTCAGACTCATGTTTGACAGGCACAATCTTCAAAAAGGGAGGGCAAAGGGAGGAAGAAGTTTCAAGCAAGTTAAAGGAAATTATGAATGTGAAGTGCACTGGTTCCAGCTGTTTGATGAGATTTAAAGGAGGGCTCCAGTTTGGACAGCAGCACACCTAAAGAAACACAGTGATCTTACTTCACAATGAGATAGGCTTCCTTAGTCAAGTGTCGAGATCAAAAGTTCATACATAGATAAAACACGGCCTCAGATTTTGCTCCTAAGTGTTTGCATCGGTAAGATAAAGAGGTGTTTGGAATTTACTATGATGCTCAGGAGTATGGAGACACCGAAGGCGAGGATGGGATAGACAAACAGCAGGTTGATATAAGAACTGACTCCCTGAAGGCAAGAGATCTGCAACAGAATGTCACACTGTGATGTTGTAAGAAACGTGTTTGAACCAGGAATGATGGTACCTGTGACCCCAGCCCACTCGAAGTTTGAGATAGAAGAATCACAAATTTGAGCACAGCCTGGGCAGCTTAGTGTCTTAGAGAGAACGTTCCTCACGATTTTATAAAAGAGAAAAGGGTCTGGGCAATTGGTTTAGTGGGAAGTCCTGAGTTCACTTCCCAGTACTACAAAATTTTTTTTAAAAAAATTAGGAAAAAACCCATGTATTTGCTCTTTATCTCTGATTCCTTGCATAGAGCTCTCAGAAATCCTACTTATTTCCTAAATACTATTGAAAGGAGCATCATTTTACTATAATACTTGATCTCAGCACTCAATTTCTAAGACTCACAAAATCTCCGAAGACAATTAGGTAACTTATTATGTTAATAAGATGATGGTAGCTGGGGTCTCTTTTTTTTGGGGGGGGTATGGCATGGCATGTGTTGCCTGGGATTAAACCTCAGTCCCCTGTGCCCACCTAAGCTTGCCTAAGCAGGTGCTTTAGACCGCTGAGCTATCTCGCTGGCCCTCGGGTCTCTTTGTAACTTCAGATGAAGATGAACCTCAGAAGGGCAAGGCCTGTTTTTAGCATTTTAGTTTTCAGCCTTACCTCCATGTGCTTTCAGTCTCTGTGGGAGGACACAAAGCTGGAAGTTGAGTCAATCACCAATGGGGAATGACAACCAAATGTTCTTACTTAATAGAGCTTCTATAAGAAACCTAAATGAGTTCCAGAGAGCATCTGTGTTGCTGAACACATCAAGGTACTGGGAGGGTGACACTAGGAGAGGGCACGGGGGCTCTGTACACCCTCTTCTCCTTCACCTTGTCCTTAGTGTCTCCTCCATTTAGCTTTTCTGAAGTTGTATCCTTTGTAATAAACTAATGACCATGACTAAAATGTATTCTTTATTCTGTAAGTACAGAATCAAGCAAATTGACAATTTGGCAAATTGTTAAACCCAGAGGTTGTTGCAGTCTCTGAATATACAATTTGCTGAAGAACTGCCTGGTTCATGACTCACATCTAGCATACAAAGCTGAGGGTTGAAGGCAATCTTATAAGATTGAGCACAGCTCTTAACATGTGGGATCAGATGCTAACTCCAGGTAGCTATTGTCAGAATTTAATTGAATTGTAAGGCACCAGCTGGTGTCAGAGAACTGGTTGGTATGGGAAACAAACCTCACATAGCTGGTTTTAGAAATGCTGTAGAAACATGAAAGGATCAAAAGCAGATTCAGAAAGAGCGATAGAGAGCCAGGTATATAGCTCAGATTCATAGCATCTGCTTAACAAGTGCAAAGACCTGAGTTCAATTCTCCATGGCAAAAGAAAAAAAGAAAAAAAAATCTATGGAACCACCATAATT
>NW_004524604.1:14997340-14998553 GCF_000260255.1 Octodon degus | reverse complement strand
TCCATTATTATTTCATATTTTGTTGCAATTATAAAAGTTTCCTTGTATTTCTGTGGTCTAGTTTTGTTCTTTATCCTCCCCCCTTTTATTTCATACTTTCTCTCATATTTATAATGACTTATTTTGCATTTACTTATAACCTTTTATCAACCAGAGACCTGACAGAAAATAGATGCTAGGGCCAGAATGATAGCTCAGTGAACAAAGCGCCTACTTTGGTAAGCACAAGGACCAGGGTTTGATCCCTGGTCCTGCATGCCACACCAACCCCACCCCTGGGGCACACTGAACTGGTGGAAGAGTCTGGGCGTGGTGGCACACACCTGTAATGTCAGCACTAGGGAGGCTAAAATCAGTAGGATTACCATGCATAATGAGACCCTGTACCAAATAGACAATTAAAAAAAAAAAAGATGTTGGAAGTCACTTGCCAAAGAGATATGAAACTAATGATAGATTGTTGGGTTAATGAATCAAAAAGGCATGACAATGTGGCCAAGAACTAATATTCTTGGGAAGTCAGTACCACCCAGATGACTAAACGATGAAGAGCTGTCAGTGAAACTCAGTAGGTAGTGTACTGTCGTAGGGGGATGTGGGTGCCACCAGTCAGGGCAACTTGGAAAATTAAAGTCCTTCCATGCCTGACTTCTAAATTTGTTCTTCTTTTTTATTAGCATACATTTGCAGTATACCATGAGTACATTCACTGTGGATAACTGGTACACACACAAGACACATCTTTTTTCCTACTTGGCTCCCCACTACTTTCCCCCTCCATACCTTAGTCCCTTTTGCATTTGCCAAAAAATCTATCTGCCTATTTCCTACTGTCAATCTTTTATTTTGGCCATTGATGTATTTATACTTTGGGTTTCTCATCTAAGAGACACAATAAGGTTCTGAAGCTGTGTGTCTGATTTATCTCACTTTGCATTATGGATTCAAGGTGTGTTGTTTACAAATTGTCACTGTTCCTCTCCATTGAGCAATGTCAAGAAGACGTTCACAGTGTAGGGTTGATGATGTCTTCCACTAAATCCTCTTTCTTCTCAACACACAGAGAGAGAGAGAGAGAGAGAGAGAGAGAGAGAGAGAGAGAGAGAGAGAGAAATGTGCATGTCTTGGTTATCTATGCATGTATTTTCTCTGTTTTACACATTCAACTATTTATGTCACGGTTTCTAATTTTTATTTCAAAATGATTTTCTTT
>NW_004524604.1:14978405-14987060 GCF_000260255.1 Octodon degus | reverse complement strand
GTTTGGAGACCAAGACTTTAGTGAGCCAACTAAGTTAAAATGAGACCATTATGGTGGCTTTCAACCAAATAGAATCAATGGCTACATTGCAAGAGGAGATTAGAACACAAAAACCTAGGGTGGAAAGATCATGCAAGAACACTATGAGAAGAAGAGATGGTGTTGGCAACTATGGTGAGAAGCCTCAGCAGTATTCATGCCTGCCAATACCTGCATCTCAGGTTTCTAGGCTGCAGAACTGTAAAAATTAAATTGTTACTATTGAAATTACCCTGAATATGGTACTTTATTGTTACAGCTCTGTTCCTTTCTCCAAATACACAAGTCCTACACAAATAATAACAGCTATGATTTAGATTTAAAATGTTCTCAAAAGTCTTATGTGTTTGAAAAGGGATTGGATCACAGGAGACTCATCCTGATGAATTCAGTAGGCGAGTGCGCTTCTGGGTGTGGTGGCCTTGCAGGAGGTGGCTTCCCAGGTGGGAGGAAGGCCTGGAAGGCGCACTCTCATCCCCGACTGTCCCTTCTCCCTCTGCTTCCTTGCCACCATTTGTGAGTAGCTTTGCTGCACTATGCTCCTCAACCAGGGACTTCTGCTAGGAGCTTGCTGAGCATGGAGGGGACCCACTCAAACTGTGAGCTGAAGTAAACCTCTCCTCCTTCAGTTTGTGTGTATCAGGTATTGTATCTCAGTGATGAGATACTTGGCTAATGTACTGACATGTTTGTGAAAGAACAAGCATTCAATCCTGATAGTGTCCATATTCCAGAAAGTACATGATTGTAAGCCTTAAATCATAGTTATTCTTTTATTAGCTGCAAGAATGGAAGCTCCTGATGAAAGTTGTATACATTATAGTAAATAAACTATATCCTCTGCACATCTAAATTAGTATAATTAAATTTGAAACCAATAGTTTTTAAAACTTGGTAGTCCACAAATGGAAGATTATATGCATAAAAATGATGATGCAATAGCTAACTTAAGGACCAAACATAGGGAAGGAACAGAGAGGGAGCTCTGGGGAAGGATGGAGCTAGGATTTCTCTGAATCCAAGAGCACAGATGTATTTTCATAAACACAAAAGGTGGATTTCTCCACTCCTTCTGCTCCCTGGAACAGAGGCCCCTGAAAAAGTCCTAGAGTCACTCATTTTTTTGGAATCTTACAACTTTATTCTTTTTGATACTTCTTACCTCAAAGAAACATAAGGGGAAAAAAGAGATTTTGGTATTGTGTATTTCTTGAGGATCTTTGAGGAGAGAATGCTTAACTTGCACTTAGGTGTAGTTTACTGGTGCAGCACTTGGCTAGTTTATGTTAGGCAGTGGTTTTTAATCTCAGAACTGAAAAGAAAGGAAGACTGGTAGGCTGGCAGGAAGGAAGGAAGGAAGGAAGGAAGGAAGGAAGGAAGGAAGGAAGGAAGGAAGGAAGGAAGGGAAAATAGGAAAGAAGGAAGGAGAGAAGATAGGAAGAAAAAAGGAAGGAAGAAAGGCATTAAGGAATTCTTAGACTGCTTTAAAGAGGAATATAATGTGGTTAGGTTTTATCTATAGAAATGCTACTTAGGATACATGATTTTTTCTCTTAGTTTTAGGAATACTATTATGATTTGTGTCTAGATGCACCTTCTCCCAAAGCCTCCTGCAGTCATGGGGTAGCTTCTGGTGATTCATTCAGGATCAAATGCTGGGATTATGTGTATGAGCGCTGCTGGGATTATGGGCATGAGCACTACACCCACCCTGGGGCAGAAGGGCTGAATATCATATAAAGAAAGGAGAGAAGGGTTGCAGTTGCTGCTCCTCCCTTTCTTTTTCACTCTTTTCTGCCACCATGAACTGCTGCCCTCTGCCATGTGCTGTTCTGCCTGGGGCCAGCCAAGTAAGGACTGAAACCTCTGCCAACTGTGAGCTAAATAAACCTTTCCTTCCTTCATTTGGGGTGTCAGGTATTTTGTCCCAGCAATGAGAGAAAGGCAACTTAAACAGATACATTCCAAAGTGGATATCAAATACCACAGGTAAAACCTAACCCTTTGTATGCTGTTTTTCCTATACAAAGCACACAAAGTGATATTTAATTTATGATTAAGTACAAGAAGTTAAAATAATGAATACAAAATAGAGCAACTATAGTGATGTATTATAAAATGTATATATAACCTATCTTTATCTTAAAAAGAATTACCCGTTATCACGCATGGCTGCTAAAGAGACAGGTAAACATGTAGGTATACAGCACGCATACACTGGACAAAGAGATGACTCATGTTCTACCTTGGATTGATCAGGACAGCATAAGATGTAACCACGCTACGGAGAATGGCGTTTAATTTAAAACTTGTGAACTATTTTTTTTCTGTAATTCACCACTGAATGTTATTAGGCCATAGTTACAGACAGATAACTGAAAGCACAAAAAATGAAATTGTGGATAAGGGGAAACTACTGTGACATGTAAGATAGACAATGGAAATTCATACTGGAAACCAAGAGTAACTGAAAGGATGATACCTTAATAATTTACAGCATGAATCTTGGAAATCTGAGCAGAGACTTTATGAGACCACTGTCACATGATTAACTTATGACTGGTCATTAATAGGCAGGACATAGGCATACACTTTAAAAATCTTCTATCAGTATGTGTTTGTAGTACCTGGTATTGACATTCATCTTAGGGAGCAGGGGCATGTACCTAACATATCTTGGTCCTTCTTATTCTCCTTTCATTCTATGTGGTCTTTTCTGCTCCTACCTCTAAATCCTCTCCCTCACTTTTTGCTCATTTTTGTTGCATAGAATGATTTTACTTATTGTGGGCATTTAGCACATGCACATGTTACATCTTAAATCCTTCTGTGCTCCCTTTCTCTCTCATCCCCCCATGTCCTCAATCTCTTGGCCTCTTTCCCATTTGCAAAAGTTCTACCTCTCTGATTTTATCAGCATGTTACTTTGCTCTATATTTGCGCTTTAATTTCTCATGTGAGAAAGGATATACAGTATTAAAACTTCTGCATCTAATTTATTCTCCTCAATATTAAGGTCTCACGGTCCATCCATTTTCCTACAAATAACTCAACTTTATCCTCCTTTGTAGCCAAGTAGGGCTGCATTGTATGTAGTCTCCACATTCTCATTACCTATTCATCTGATAATGGATATGCAGACTGCATCCATGACATAGTTATTATGAACTATGCTGCTAGAAACGCTGGTATTCATGTATTTCTCTTATCTGATGTCTTTAGCTCTTTTGGGGAAGAGTGAGGTTGAATTTCTATTTTTAGGTTTTCAAGAAATCTCTATACTGCTTTCCATAATGGTTATACTAATTTACATTTTCGCCAATAAGATGAGAAAGTCCTCTATCCTCAGCAGCCTCACCAGTGTTTATTATCATTTTATATCCTCATGATTACCATTTTTTCTGTTGTAAGATAAAAGCTCAGCGTTTTTTTTTTTTTTAATTATCCTTTCTCTAATGGTCAACAAAGGCAAACTTTTTGCTTGTAGTTATTTGTCACTTATACTTCTTCTGAGATGGGCCTATTCATTTCAGGTGCATATGTTTTTATTAGATTTTTTAATTTTTGCAATCTACTTGGGGAGCTTCTTTTGTATTCTAGATCTTAATCCTCTGCCTGGGGTTCAGATGGCATTTTTTGCCCATTATGTAGGTTTTCTCTCCATTCTGTTGGTTGGTTGCTTTCGGTAAAGTGTTTTAATTTTTTATAATTCCATTTGTTGGCTTTTGCTATTATATAAGAAGTTCTGTCTAGAACACATACTTATTTTTGTTCTCTATGTACCTGTGTATCTAGAACTCTGCTCAAGTATTTCTATAAAACTAGATGTTAACAGTTATCCTGGCACAGATTGCCCCGGAAATCTGAAGTCATTTGGTGCAATATTGGGTGACTACTATCATTCTGATTTCCAGCTTTTGTTTTTGCATCTTCTAGTACAGTTCTGTATTCATCAGTGTTACTTTCCACCCTCCCAACCTCTAATTGCCAGTTCATTTAAGGAAAGAGCCACTCTGCAAATTGCCCAGTGCACCTGGGTCAGCATTTTCACCTTGCAGTTGGTACTTAATTAAGAAGCATATTCACACATCATTCTGATTGGTAGCTTTGGGTCAGGAAATCAGTGTATTTTAATGATTGACTTTCAGAAATAAATATGTAAATTATCTCCATTTATATTTAAATGTAAATACATGTGTTGCATATTTAAATAGATTTACATAATGTATACTTAATATATTTACATTGAAATTAAGCTGAGAGTGAAATCTAAATGGGTAAGTTGCTGACATTTTTATTTTCCTGGCTTTCTTGTATTTTGAGAAAGTTCCATGTCAGTGAAGACACTGTGTTTTACAAAAAACAGTTGTCTCTGCTCAGGCTATAGTGCATATTTATGTGGAAAATCTTATAAGGATCATAGCTCTAACTTCCATTATTTCCAAGGTGCAGACATTCTAGTGAAGAATAAAAAATATTTATAATATCAATTGTCATGTAATTCAGCCTGAAGGCAACAAACTGAGCAAATGCTACCTGCAACCTCCAGGTACACACTCTGTCACCAGCTGAACAATTGCGGAGCAAACATATATCATTAAAACAGGCACCTTCTAAGCCAGTGATACTTAGGAGGAATCGTAAGCGGAAGAACTTATGGTGTCACTTCATGTAGGAAAACTGGACGTCTTGCAGATGTGGGGATCTGGTTTGCTTTGGAAAAATATAATTACCCGCACTGGAGGTAAGATAAAAAATGAGCCAAGGGATGTATCTTCATTTATCTTCTTTGTCTGCACAGAAGGCGCAGAATAAAAACAGAAAACAACAACGTTGGTGAATAAATGCTGTACTGGCAGTCGTGCAGAACAGAATTCTCACTCATCTAATCTGAACATTATGTTGTTATCAGCCTCAAAAGTAGTTTGTTTATAAATGCAATTTCCCTTGCAGACAGAAATCAAGTGGACTAATTCAGCTTATGTTCAGTATCTACACTTCCTCCCCTTATCACATTTTCATTTCAAAATGAGGATTGCAAAACAGGTAAAGGTATGTCTCCCATATATAAACTCAATATTACAATTATAATTCTCTCAGAATTGTTTTGAAAATAATATACGTTTATCTCTAAAATGCTAGGAGACGTGGCCACTCATTGGATTTCCACTGTAGGTAGCTATGATGTTTGTAATCATGTTATCTGACACAGCGCTTTTGATGTAGTCAAAATTGCTCACCTCTTAGGTCTGTTAAAAAATTGCCTGATTCATCCACCCATTTAGAACAGACTTAATGTACATAAGAGACTATTTTATGTACATAAAGCTGAAAAGATCCTTTTAAGATGGGAAAATCACAATTTTCAGTGCTTCATACAAAGCAATATGCCATGAAAGGTCATCAATTGACAATGGATTGAATGTCAGAAAAATCCATAATTAAAACAAATTCCTTTACTCACAGGAAAATGCTTTACTCTTCTCTGTCTCTTTTTCTTCACATTTAAAATGATCACTATATTTACTAAACAAGAAAGATTAAATTTGTAGAATTTAACAATAAACATAATAGCAAAATATGAAAATTAACCTGTTAAGAACATGAAATGGCTACGAAATTGGTCAGCACAAAATAACAGGCACCAATTTGACTTCTAACTTGATTAAAATTGTGGCTGCTTTTAGGACATGTGTAGTCAGTTTGCAAGAGAAATAATTTAACACAAGGCCCATAATTTATTTAATTATTTTATAATATTGACCCAAAGAGCCAAGTGCAAAAGAGAGCAGGAAAGCTGTCCACACAGCAGAGACCCAGAGAATCTAGCTGAGGACCTGGACCCGAAGGCAATGTCTGGCATGAGTGCAGCTGAAGACCTAGAGCCCACAAGAATGTCCATGCTGCCCTGCCTTATGGACCTGTTTGGGAGGGCCAAAAGGTCAGTGGTGGAAGCTAAAAAGTCTGGGCCTGAAGGAGGAAAGATCTGCGCCAGTAACCTGAGGGATCTTCACTGGAGCCAGGAAGCAACAAAGTAAGGACCAGAGCTCACCCAAATCATAGCACAGTCATCCTCAGCAACAGCAAGGTCCTGAGGTCCTCCAGAGGAGCTGAGAACAGCTAAGTTACTACCAGGCAACCCAGCACTGCAAGCTTCTCCAGGAGAATTAACAGTATACTATCTTCCCCTCTGGAGCCAGAAAGGTATGTTCAAAGAACCAGAGCTCCCCCACAAAGTACCACAGCCATCCTCAGCAACAGTGAGGTCTTGAGTTCCTCCAGTGATGAGAGCAACAAAGTTCATATCAGGAGAACCAGCATGACGAGCTTCTCCAGGACAAGCAACAGCACCACCTCTCCCTCTCCCTTTTTTATTTTATTTTTTTAATACTGTTGGCAACAACCCTCAGGCAGGCCTTCCACACCCAACACCACACAGATTCAATTCAGCTGGCTATTACAGGTTGACCACCAGCTCTCAATCCACCATAGCAAATTAGCAAATAGTTGAAAGATACTAATTGTGGTCCTATAAAAATAAGAGATGAAAAACAGTACCAAAAGCTAAAATTAAAAATTTATTAATTTGACATTATTGATTGTTCAAGGTATATTTAAAGCCAAGTTCATTTTATTTACATGCTTTAAACAAAAAATAAAAAATAAAAAAAAACCTGGACAGGCTTTTTGATAATATAAAATTTATTCAGAGCTTTTGTTCAAGTAAAGCACCAAAGATGAACAATTTATGTTAAGTACAATTTGAGTGAAGTAGAGTAGTTATATTTTCAACTATATTCAAACTTTTAAAACTTTAATTAGCATTTTGGTTATTCATTTTAATAAGTATGACCTAACTTTGCTAAATAATGATCGTAATTAAGTTTTACATTTTGATGGAGACTTCTGAGTGCTAATTATTCCATATTAATGCACTCATTAAGTGTATTTTAGGTATAAACACATTTAGATGCTGTCAAATTCAATTTTGTGAAAAGAAGAATCCTAAGTCATAACACTGAAAATTCAAATTATAATTGTTACGTGGCAAACTGAAAGAACCGAAACTATGTATTTAGAGAACATAAAATATATTCAAATTTCAGTAATTTTCTGGAAATCTAAGATTTAAAATATTTCATTTTTGTAACAAATTATCCAGTAAAATTTTTGCTTATATTTATCTTAACATAGCTTAAAACAAGACACTTTATATTTCATATTAATTTTTACACAATTCAGCAGTGTTTGGACTCTAAGCCAAGAAAATGAAAGATTGAAATAGTTAAAAACAGTACAGTAAATTGCTGGTGAGGTAGCCCAGCAGACTAAGTGCCTGCTTAGGCAAGTGCAGGGACCTGGGATCAATTCCCAGGACCACATGCAGTGCCAGCCCCACCCCCATCCCTGGGCCCGCTGAGCTGGGGAACAAGACCGGGTGTGGTGGTGTACTCCTGTAATCCAGTGGTGGGGAAAACAGCAGGATCACTATGAGTCTAAGATGCACAGTGAGACCCTGTACCAAATACATTAAAAATCAAATAATTACTCTAAATACCATACTCCAATTCACAATGAAAAAAATGATTTCTGTTAACAATCTAAACTAATCTTAATAAAATTGTATTTATAAATTCTCTCTTAGTGTATGAACAGGTACGCTTTAGGGACATAGCATGGCCAACGCAGAAGGGTGGAGCTGGCAAGTGGATCACCTGGCCTGGACATCCCATGACAGCCGGGCTTAGATCTGCACTAAGATAAAGCAATGCTCTGATGTCCCAGGACATTAGCTCACAGGCAATGAGACCCCCTCAAGTTAAGCAGGGTAAAGCCTGGTAGAAGCCACTTTACAGCAGCAGCCCCACTATATTCTACAAGGCTTTTTACCATAGATCCATAGCCTACAGCACACAAAATAGAAAACCCTGAGTCCTCATGCTCTAACATGGAGATGAGGTATGGAAATACATATTTCATATGTCGCTCTTTTGACTTTGTCTTCCCAAGTTCATGTGCTGGAAATTTACTCTCTAATGCATCAGTGTTGGGGCCTTTCAAGTACTTCAGTTGACACCTCATGGATGGAATAAAGATGTATAAAACAAGCTCAATGGACAGCACTCTTTCACCTCTTCTGCCATTTGAGGACATCCAGTATATCTTAGAGACAAAAAGAACCCTCTTCAGATAACTAGACATGCAAGCATTGTAGTCTTGGACTTCCCAGGCTTCAGAAGTGCAAAAAAAATGTCAATGCCTTTCTCTCACCCCCCTTCCTGTCTCTGTCTTTATCTCTCTCTGACTCCCAAGCCATCCTCCTCTCCACTGCTGGGATACTACCACAGGCCACGGGCATGCTAGGCAAGTGCCTTACCACTGAGCCATGTCCTCAGCTCTTTTATTTCTAAGACAAAGACTCACTAAATTGCCCAGGTTAGTCTATGACTTGAAATGCTCCTGCATCAGTCTCCTGAATACTTGGTATTACATCAAGTACCATATGTACACTGAAATTTATGGTCTTTATAAATTATCCCATTGGCAATATTTTGTTGTCATTGCACCAATGTCTTAAGATGCGTGTCCACTATCAGAAAACAGAAGAAGTTTGTT
>NW_004524604.1:14946412-14978210 GCF_000260255.1 Octodon degus | reverse complement strand
GTCTGGTGCCACCTTGTGCTGAACACAGTACATCAACTCTACCAAATACTGGTTTCTGCTACTGATCTTCATTGCCGGCTGGTCTCTGGCACTCTTCAGCATTAGTGGCTCTGAATTTGTATTGATAATCATTTATTTATATATATTTTAGACCATTCTATCCATACTACTCAGGACAAAAGCTCCAAGTAGATTTATGGCACTTTTGGAGCTTCCCACTATCTGAGAAATAAATCATGTGCAGGTGTATAGGCTCACCAAAATTAATCTATTTTAACAGAGCCTGTGCTAGAGTAAACCCTGAAAAGTGGTTGGCGAGGGCTGCTTGTGTAGTAGTGTGCGAGCCTGTATCAGTGAAGGTGAGGCTGAAACCGGGACTCTTATAGGAGGCTGGTTGTGATTGTTGGGTATGCAAACTAAAGCCCACATGCTTCCCTTCCTGTCTTTAGAGACACCAAGGTGCCCTTTCCAGTTTTTAAAAGTCCAACAGAACCCTCTGCAGCAACTGGAGGGTGCACGGCATAGCTGCACGCATGTTGGTGTGGGGCATGGGGGAGTGATCGCCAGAGGGGACCCAAAAGGCAAGGAGAGGGAAGGGATGCAGGAGGAGGGGCAGACGGCTGCTAGATAAACCACACCTCCATTCAGTAGGGAAAAAATGAGAAAGCATTTAATATAAAAGCTAAGAATGTCCACATTTCAGTTGCTCACAATAAATATTGCTTTCTCACCTGTGTTAGAAAGGCCTGGCAGCTGGAGCTCAGAGCAGACACTTACGTCTTAAGTCTGATAGGATTTGCTGAAGCGTCAAGGCTAAAAGGGAAGAGCATGACCCAGGCCACAGGGACCACTTAGAATATCAGCTGTGAGACAGCTAACTGCATACTTATTCATTACTAAACAAAGCAAAGATATTGCTGAATTCTAATTACAGAAAATATTAAATCTCAGGTTAAAGGAATGCCTTGAACATCTTCTAAGAACAACATTTACATAAAAAAATTCAGCTAAAAAGAACTCATGGCCCAAAGAAAGAACATGTCAAAAGTACGATGAGTGAAATAGAAACAAAATTATTCATACGTATTTAACACTAGTACTATAAAGAGTTACAATATGACTTATGAATAATGTAATTTTCTACTTGTATACTGCTTCCTTAAAATGTTATTAATATTTATGAGGCTAACATTAATAAAAATTATTTCTTTCAAGACATTGTTAAAATCTTTATATTTATCTTTAGCTCCTTATATCTTCCCCTACTCGTAAATTGACTTCATATTTTTATACTAATCTTCAAATTATTCCCTATCATATTATTAATATCTGTTATAAAAAGATTTATCCTTAGTTCAGTTAAAGTCAGATGCCAAGATAACTGAAACTATCACTGCATATACTTTTATAGTTTATGTCATCACATAGATTTTACAGTCAATTCATATCATTTTTCTGCCTTAGCCTAGGAATGAATAACTTATTTGTGGTTATGTTGTAAGAATAATTTGTGTAAACATTAAAATATAATAAACAAATTAATTAATGTCATAAAATTATCAGTAATATACACGAAAAAATAAACCTGATTAAAAGTGATAGGGAGGTGTGTATTATTTGTTGAAACTGTACTTCCGATTTGATTTGAAACTGTCTCAATGCTATCTGTTTATCAATAAAACTTTGGAAAAAAAAAAGTGATAGGGATGTACCAGGGAGATACCGTGGCAGTCTAAGAACAAAAACAAGAGCCCTGGCAAGCACAAGAACCCGGGTTCAACACCCAGTACCCCATGCCCATCCTGACCCCCAAGCTGTGCTGGTTAATGAAACCCAGCATGGTGGTGCATGCTGGGGCTGGGGAGGCTAAGGCAGGAGGATCACAATGAATCTGAGCTGCGTAGCAAGACCCTGTACCAAATAAATAAATAAATAAATCTAAAAATAAAGTGATAGAGAAAAGTTTGGCAAGATGGTGCACACCTGTAGTTGCAGCACTTAGGAGGCTGAGGTAGGAGGGTCACTGGAAGTTCAAGGCCAGCCTGAACTACATAGTGAAATTGCCTCAAGAAGGCATAAGAAGAAAGAAACAATGTCAACCAGGATGATTCTAGAAATGAGGGAAGAGTAAGAGCACTTGTGGAAGAAAGTACAAGACATGACAATAAAAATGAACTAAACTGAGAAAGAAAAGGCAGCTCCTGACGTGGAGCAGCTGACTACTCACTGTCAGTCTGGTTGGTGTTTGCCTGGTGAATACAACCAGTTTCAGAGAACATTAACAAATGATGAGAACATACTGACCACAATGGATTAAGACAAAAAGACCATTCAGCTATCATACAAATGTCTATCTTAATGTCTATATCAAGAGCTATAGGGCCAGCCAAATAGCTCAGCAGATCAAAGAGTCTGCAAGCAGGCACAGGGACCAGGGGTTGTATCCCAGGCCTGCCCTGCCCCTGGGATGCACTGAGATGGCAATTGAGACTGGACATGGTGGCTCAGGCTTGTAATACTGCTCTTGGGAGGCTGTAAACAGGCAGATCACTGCAAGTCCAATCTAGTAGTGAGAACTTGCACACCTTGTAGATCCTTTCCTAAAATACAAAAAAGAAGAAAAAAGAGTTATTAACTTCATTGACTGTAGCAGAACTATTCTTGTACAAAAGAAAACAAAACTGTACCAAATTATGTGATTCTAAATATTTCATGTTTATAGTCTCTTATCTTTTGAGAAGCAGAAAACGAAAGGCTTTTATATAAACATCTTAGCATATTTAAGCTTCACATCATGATTTTTCAGGTTTCCAAGTCCTCTGAAATGTGGAAAATTAGGAATTTATTTCACGTTCTTTCTACCCTAATGTTACATGTAGCATTAAACAATATATTTTGTATAAATCTCAGTTGACTCACATTAAAATATAAATATACTTCCTCTCTGAACTGCTGTGTCAAGCATTGTGTGTATACATAACACAGTGCCTAACCACTGGGATCTCTAATCCCAGAGCCCATCTCTAAATAAAACATAAATAGGAGCCAGGGATGTAGCTCAGGAGAAAAGCCCTGAATTCAACCCCTAGTATCACACTCTGAGCCACAAGATAAACAGTGTTTATCATATATAATAGATTATCAACAAATAATTGTTACTATTTCCATTATTTGCATTCGTTTTTTTTTCAGTTAGTGTGCATCTGATAGTAGCACTTATCAAATTTTACAAAGGAATGTCATCAGACATCCATGAGGTATTAGAAAAAATTTAATTGTTGAAAAAAGATTAATCCCCATCCCCTGGACAGTTCTATAGTTTTATTGGTAGCTTAGTTCTCTCTTCTTTTTTGCTTAGGATTATTAAAAAGAGTAATTGAATATTCTGGGAATGCAATAACCTGAGACAAGGGCTGAGTAGCCAGGACATTGCAAGCTGTGTTTCAATCTCCTCCTAAAAACAAGATGCTTTTTACAGAATGTCCCATGACCTGAGGTATAAAACCCATCTATGTGGTTTCCTGGGTCCCCAGCTGCAGTGCAAACTGAGGACCTGTGCCAATGAGACCTATTTTACCCCAAGCCTTGAAAGATCAACTCTCAAAGAATCTTTAATCTGCCTATACATAATATTATTTCATTTACCTTATTATGTATTTTCTGCATCACAAAGGTACAGAAAGAGTAACCAGTCTGCAGTGAATCTGCTTCACAAAATTGGCACAGCAAACAAGATCCAGTCTGATAAAATCACTACGTATTGGTGAATAGGAATAACTTGGTAATAACTTGCACCCAGCACCTTGCCCAGAGAAGTATTATTTTCCTGGGGGTACAGAGGCTAGAATCCAGCTGGATGTTAAGGGAAAGAAAGGCAGTAAGTGGAATATGTCATTTCCTGACAGATTTGAACAAGCTGGCTGCATTAATTAGGAAGAATAAAAGGGATATAAATATAGACAAGTGTAACCCATGACTTCTTAATTGTTGGGGATTTAGTGATTGTTTATTCCCAGCATTGGAAAATAAGAAAGTAAGCACTTGGACCCTGAGGTATCTGAGAGGAAAAAAGGAAATACTCAGACCCTCTGTGAGGTATCTAAGAAGGGTACACTTTTACTAAGCAGGGCTTCCCAGAGAGAAGGCCTCACTACCTATACAGACATGGAGAGAGGACAAGGAGATCTTTTGTGACTGTTTAGTAGGGGAGCACTGAAGACCTCAATATTTTGGGCAGTTGTACAGTTAAGAATGGGACCTGATGTTCCAGGTCATCAAGAGTAGTCCATGGCTCCTATAAAGTGCTACAGTTAAAAGCAGGAAAATTAAAATGATGACATTTGGTGATCTTTAGTCCAACATGCTTGTCTGTGGTGCTGGTAGCTGGTAGCTACGTGTGAAAGGGACTCTTTGGGGAGGTCCTGTCTCAGTGATCATGATTTCCACTGCTAAGTACACCATTGGCACTGACATTGTGACTACATGTCAGCAGAATATCATTGCCACTTGAGTGTGTATGCCTCCTCCTAGTTAATATTCGACCCTCAACAGTGGGATATATCCACCTCTGGCTGTGAGCCAAATTATACAATGGGTTATTTAAAAAATGACAAAGCAGTACTACTCACTTGGTATAGAATAATACTTGTTACAGATTAAAATGTTATAATCCACACTGTTACAATGGATCAGCTCAGTTGAGCTAATTAAAAAAGCCATCCCCATCACACTAACAATGTACTCTCATAGATAGGATTCCAAGGCCACTTGGGCATGAAGCCAATACAATATCCAAGATACAATCAGCCAAAAAAAAAATTACTGTCTTTGTCAGCACTACTAATAAAAGGAGGCCCCACAGTGGGGAGGCCTTTTTGAGTTCAGGAACTAGTATATTATCATCTGAGTGTTCTTTTAGCCCTCTTAATCAAAATGACAACCAAAATCACCAACTTTGAATGGAGGCCATTTGTAGCATCAGACTTTAGAAGGTATTCCCCAAGCCATGGTCCAAGGTCTTCCTTTAACTCCCTTAATGCCCATAAGCCCAGTAGAATTACACATCTGTAACCTACGTGTGTACTAATTGAGATCTGGGGCAATACAGACTTGCCACTGGATAAACACAGCTATGTACACGTCACATAAATTACCAAAGTGGGCTGACACATGTATCTCATATATCTCATAAAGGGCAGATCTTTGTTTATTATTGGACATGATAAAATCTGAGCATCTTATGGGCAAAATGTCACATGATACTGCAACCAGAACTGTCCATTCGCACTTAGACCCTTAGAAACCAGTGAATAACCATCTTTTGACTGTGTCTGACATCATTCTTCACTACAGAGTATACTATATGCAGTGGTGATGTCCTGTAGGCAGCCACAGCACCATATCTGATTCTGTTTGTATTAGCTTGTGGGCTATTGCCAACAGCCCACCTATCTTTCAGGGGAAAGGCAACTAAGTAATTGAGCAGATAAGTGATGCCCCTATTTGAGAAATAAGGGCAACAGCTTGCTAGGTGTGATGCACAAATATATGTCACTCATATTGGGCTGCCATACCCAAGCTTGAAAGAAATTTGTCATTTTTAGGTATTTGGTGGAACTTTATTCTGATCACAGATCAGCCTCCCCTAAACAAGCAACAAGACAATAGGTGCAATCTAATGGAATACAATGGCTATTCCATGTGTTTTGTCACCTGCAGATGAATAGAGCCACTGAATGATGAAAAAGCTGACTCTCATAATAGCTGTAGCAAGAACTCTAAAGCTGACTATTTATAGGATGATGCTCTAATCTGACAAGGACAGTGTAGACACTAAAACTGCTCCCCAGCCCAACGGACATATGGTACCAACATGTATGCTGAGAAGCATGGAGCTTGGTTGGAGTGGAGGTGATACAAGGTGCTTCTTCGTTAAACTGTGGTTTGGACTCTATTGTCTGTTCTGAACCATTCCCTTTCCTTTTTCCATTTAAAGTAGGGAAATGGAAAAGAGATGAAGGGATGGAATATCCAGAAGGGAATGGAGGAGAAGCAAAAGAAAAGAGAATGTATTTATTTATTTTTCTGTATTTTAGGGAAGGGTCTATAGGGTATTCAGGGTCTTACTACTAGATTTGACTTGTAGTGATTCTCCTGTTTACAGCCTCCCAGGTGCTGGGATTATAAGTGTGTGCCATCATGCTCTGTCTCAATGGCCCTCTCAGCATGCCCCAGGGGCAGGGCCAGCACAGTGGGCTCAGGGATCAAACCTCTGACCCTGTGCCTGCTTGCAGGCACTTTAATCTGCTGAGCTATTTGGCTAGCCTGAGAATGTATGTATTATCTATCACAAATTCACAGTAATAAATAAATGTAAAAGTGAATATTCTAGGGGTAGTTTGCTGTTCAGCCCACCATATCCCTTGTGTTGGGAGCTCTGATTCTAATCCAGATGTGATTCCTCTATGGGACACCTCCCAGTATGAAGGACAGGATCAAAGAATATCAAAGTGCTAGGGTTTACCTAGCAGTACCAGGGACCCCTAATCCTTCTGGAAAGGAATAGAATTAGATTTTCAGATGTCATGTTTGCTTAAGACATGATATTTCTTTCTGAACTGAGTTGTAGAAGTCTGGATCTAGCAGCCAGGGCAATGGGAACCCATAAAGTAAAAGCCTAAAAACAGGGTCAGACAGACTGTATCACCCTAGGTGGGATGGCAGCTGGGGTATGTCAATTTGATTTTCCACAAGGACATGGTCACAGAGACCTGTAGTCATTGTGTTTTCCTAGAATTTGCTGAGTTCCAACAATTGATGGTAACCCAAGGTAGATCTCCCATAAGAGATATTACCTCAGTCCGCACTGACCTCCATACTGTGCCAGTGGTGGCGTACACCACCTTTCCTAATGCAATAGGGTGCACCCACAGAACTGAATCCCTGGGTCTCTGAGAAAAGATTTGGCAGTGATCTTGTTTTTTGTTTTGTTTTGTTTTTTTAGCTGAACTTATTTTGTGACAAAATGTCCACAGATGATTAATGTGACCACAGACAACTAAACCTTGAAGGTATTGTAGGAGACTCCTTTGATTGTGTGAAAAGAATTGTGCCAGTTCCAACGGCAGAAACAAGAACTGAGATGGCACTAATTAGCTGTATCTTCAATAAGACTTAGACAACAAACACTGATACTTCCATAGCCACGAATGTACCACTAAACAATCAAGCAGAAGGGATGCTAGATGCCAAGGATTGTACTCTTCTCTGTTGTAGTCTGGGGATGATCCCAATTTAGGATGAGGAACATCACCCTGAAAATCTGGTAGAGGTGGGGTCCTACACACTGGGCACGGTGAAGGTCCACTAGGTATTATCCCTGGAATGCACTACTAGAATATCAACCTAAAGATTATTAGAGACATGCCAGGATGAATGCTGACTAGTTTGTGTCCTTAATTAGCTCTTTGGCACCATGTCAAAGAGTCAGTGCTCACAATATACAGAAATGTAGCCCTGAGCATAGAGGATATTGCTTCCTCTACTGTCACTGTCTTAGTGGCCCAGTAGACTGTATTTACTGCCCTCAGGAAGATTGTTTTAGACAACAGAATTGATTGAGAGTTCCTCTTATCCAAATTTGGAGCATTTACTGAGATGATTGCCAATACCCAGGGCTACACTTAGGTAAACATTTTTAGGAATCTAACTCATCGAGAAGTCTCTTGAGCCAAGCCCCAGTACTAAAGAATAAAAAGAAATAGGATTAAAGGATCCAACTTCCAAATATTTCTATTTGTTCAATCTACACTGTGGTAGTGTTCTGTTATTTGATATTTTATTCCAATACTATAGACTGTGAATTCTGCACTTGGACTAATCCATTTACACTTTCTTCATAATGATGACAAGGCAATATGACTACAATTTGATTTATTTCATAGTTCCTTTCACACACTGTAGTCCCTGTCTTGTGGCCCCCTCTAGACCTTTCATTTATTAAAGATGTTCATAAAAAGCATTGTAGAAGTTTTCTAGTAGTTTATACACTGAAAGGAAATCATTACTTCCAGGGCTACATCCTAACAAACCCTTCATTTTCAGGAGCACTCTCTGTCTCTCCTCTCTCTAACTTTCTACTATTTATACCTACTTTCTTAAGAAAACTGAAGCTAAATCCCTGAATGCCTCACATAAAAATAAGACACCCAACTGTACACATGCTTTTAAGAAACAAATAAATGAAAAACAAATACATTTGACTTTCCTGCCTGTTTACATCCACCAAATGACTAAATCTTTACAAAGAAATGAAGTTATTTGAAATGATGATCCTCTCTTCTTTACTGGCTTTCCTTTCTCATGCTTGAAGTCACAGTTTGAAATCTACACTGTGTGAAGGTTGAAGACCTGAGCGGTGGTTTTATAGAGACATGGCTCAAATTCCAGCTAGGAGACTTATGAGCTGCATGATTTGGAACAAGTTACTTAACTGCTCCGGTTCTTAGCATTTTCCTATATAATAGCAGAGGATTTAATAAAAATCCCTTAAATCCTGTATTATTACAAAGAGATTTAAGGGGATATTGTAAGGTAAGGAAAAGTACACAATCACTGAGAATGGTAGTTAATGCTGAGTATTTTAAAAATTGTAGCTGTCGTCCACCTCCTCTACATCAGCATTATGATAAAGACCAAGACTGTAACAAAAGTCATGAGATTATGGAATCAGGGCAGAAATGATCAGGATTCTAGGCTTTGACAAACTGGCTCTGAACACATTTCCTAGCATTTAGTATCTGTACCATGTAATGATTCTGATGATAATATTTACCTTTCAAGATTGTCACAAGATCAAAGATAATCTATTTTAAGAGCCCAAGATGGGCACCTTTTATAAAATAGCATGTCATTCCCCTCAATTCCAAAAAGCCTTGTTCAATACTTGGGCACCCAAATCCAATGTGGTTTGTTGCTAGATGTTTTTAAGCAATTTATGACACTTTAAACACTGACAAAGAATGCTATTACGACTCGTGGATTTTTTAGGTATGATGCTTCAACTCCATCTGTAAGAAGTAACCAAACACAAGAATACAGCCTGTTTTGTGCTTGACAATACCAGCCTATGGCTGTAAATTTTGGTTATGTGCAAACCTGACTGGAGGGTTATACCAGAATTCTCCATAGTCTGTCTTTCGATTAGAAACTTCTTGTAAGCTTCTTCATGCTCTGGATGTGGTTTGAATATATTTCCCAAGGGCTCTTGCACTGGAAGTGTAGTGCAGCGAGGTATAATGTTTAGCAGTGGTAAACCTAGCGAGAGTTGAGGCTTAAAAGGAGTTGTTTAGGTCACCAAGGGGACCATCCTTGGAAATAATTTATTAATTTTGAGTCCAGAACAGTTTTTCTGAGTATGTTTAAGAGAACGAAGATTTATATCAAACTCCTGTGGCTTCCTCTTTCTCTCTGTGAGTTTTCGGCACATGTTCTTACCATTTTGTGGTATCTTAGGCCCTCACAGAGTGAATACAGGAAGACCTGTCTAACCTTGAACTTGAAAGTTGGAAAACTAGTAGCTAAATGACTTCTTTCTAAGTAGTCAGTCTTAAATATTTTGTTGTTGGAGCAAATATCAGATCAAAACACCCTATTAATTCCTTAAAAATACAAAGCTACAAATGCAAATTAAATCTGTTCATTCACTGTTCTTCTGAAATAACAAGTGTTTATCTTTTTTCTATGTTAATCAAGATATAGTAACAATACATTTTTATGTGTCAAACAAGTTGAAATCAATGCTTTTTTTTTGTTCTATCAAGATATTATGTGAATTAGTTTGTCAGGAATTTTTTAAAAATCACAAGTAGCAAGAGTTATTATTATTCAGTGGTGTAACATATGCTTAGCATCTAACAGGCCGAAGTTCTCCTCCCCTGTACAAACACATGGAAAAAATGAGTAAAAAACTAAGTCTCAAAGGATTTTAAATAAAACTTCATAGTGCAGCAACCTATGTCAAAAATTTCTAATGAAGAGAAACGCAAAAGAGAAAGGTGAAAACTGAATAGAAATTACATTAATACGTAAGAAAATTGTTACAAAGTGTTGTGGCCAGGTCTACGATAAGACTTGGGATTAAAAAAAAATTGAAGTGTCTGTAATCTGGAGCTAAGACATGTATAGTTTTTAAAAACATTGGGATTAAAAATAAACTCAATAGATTGTATCAAGACAATAGAAATGGCCACATCCTGGGCATCACAAGCTCATGGGTGTAAGCTGGCATGTTCTTTTGAAAGAATGCTTTGAGAAGAGAGACAAAGTACACCTCTATCACTTGAGGTTACCGGGGGACATATTTCTCTGAGGTTAACCATCTAGCCACTCAGAGGCACTACAACCATTTTCTAATAGGAAAAGCTGTTACTGAAGGACATCAAACCTTGGCTTTATCCACACTGTGCTCCTCTTGTGGGTGTTCAGGTTCTGAGACGTATTAAGTCACAAAGTTTTCCACCCAGATTTCAGTGAAAGACTTGGAAGCCCAGGCTAAATGTTCTTGAAAGTATGTTGCAAAGAGTTGGCAAAGTGCGGAAACTAAATGTGCAGCGGAGACGTTAGGAATTTGGAGATTTGAGGAATGTGGAATATTGGCTGAGAAAAATTTCAGGCAGTGAGTGAATATAGGCTATCCGAATGGCAGCTTGCAAGTTAGCTAAGGGGTCTTCTAAACTATTTGGAGTGCACATGACACCAAAACCTGACAAGGGGCTCATGTTTTCTCTGGTTGGTTTTAGTCTTGCTTTTCCAAGTTTTGTTTGTGTGTCCCATTCCTGTCTTTTTGCAATGGGCATATTTGCCTAGTGTCATTGCATGTTTGAAGTTAAAACTTTCCTTTTCATTTTTATATGTGATCAAATCTAAGCATTTACCTTGAGTCTCAGGGGAGATTTGGGACTTGAAATTTTCTGCAGTGCTGGAACTGTGATGATGTTGACCTTAGCAACTCTTAGACACGGTCAAAGTGCATTTTGTGTAATGAGATAGACATGAATATTTTTTGCAGGCCGGGAGCAGAATACCATGGCTTAGATATGAATATCCCACCGAAGTTTCATGTATTTCAAAAGTGATCATCTCAGAGTAACCATGGACTCATTAGTTGATTCATCCATTGTGAAATCAGTAATTAAATGCGCCATTAGGATATAGAGCTTGTCAGGGTAGGTCATGCGACCATGAACCGAACCCTCTGAATGCTGTGAGCCACGTCTCTTCCTTTGCATTGCGTGTACCAAGCAGCTTGCCCCAGCGATAGGAAAGTGACTGAGATAGAAAGGATACACTTAAGCTATTTTTTATACTGAAGCAATAGGTAAGCATTTTTTAAATTTTAAACATTTTATATTAACCACATATGTAGTTGGAAATTCTTCATTTCAAGCAAATAGCCTATTTTTATAATGGAGCTAATGTTTTACAAGTTAGCTTTTATTCCTGAAATAGCTTTGCTAGTGAGATATTACTGCTGTATTCTTTTCTGCATGTTAATGATCATCGGAAAATGAAGTGATATATAACCTAAGGTGTTTTTCCCTGTTTCCCCAAGTAAGAGATTTGTGATGTTGGGTGATTTTACTAACAAAGTAAACGTGAGTTTTCATTTAAAATATAAAATTATACTCAACTTTAAATCAGATTTTTACAGAGCACTCTTAGTAAAGATTCTTTTTTTTTCTTTTTAGCTTTCATAATTTAATAAGAAATAGTGCATTTGCCAAGAATTTCCTTTACATTTGGCAAGAAAACAACATTAGGAAAGGTTTAGCGGCTGGCACTAATGAAATTATCTCTATGAAATTGAATATATAGGGCCACAAAATAATCCTAGTCTCCTTACTGAATTAATATAATTTTGAAAATATGATTTAGTGGTTATGTTTTGTTGCTCTATGTTTTGTTACAGTGCAAAATTCCATATGTAAACTCATTTTTATTTTTTTAGAGAAAAATTCTGGAATTAAAGACATAGTTGTTAGCTTCAGGAATTCTGCAAGCTGTAGATTCCATTTCAGGTCATTTTATTGAAAGGTCTTCAAAATATTTGACATGAAGTGCTTGTCACGCAGTAGATGATAACTATTAGATAATTTCATTGTTCCAGACATAAACCAGATAATTGGTTAATGATAGTTCAACTGCCTTTTAGTATCAGAAATGCACAGTTGCAGAACTATTTGGAGAAATTGGTTCAGTATTTTTTCTCAAGGCTATTACACATTCTGAAAATAACATTTTAATAATTTTAAGTGAAATACAGTTTTTAATTTTTATCTAACACCTGCACATTACAGATTATATCTAAAATAAATATGTATCATATCCAAGGCGTTGTGGAGATGGAAAGATTTAACTTCAAAAGAAATTATTTCATCCAATATCCTATGCACACAATCTTTTAGCTACAGAAATTTTATTTAGTGCTTAATTTTCTATGTTTTCCCTTATAAGTGAATTCTGGAATAATTTTCACATGTGAGAAAATGCCAATCACTCAGCTGCATAGCAAATATTGCCTAATTTGAAGTAATCTGAAGTAACCATTTATTCTTGTCCCCACTGTGCAATTTGAGAAGGTTTAACAGCAAGAGCTCTTTGCTCCCAGTAAAGCATTTTGGAATAATTCAAGTTGTACTGGGAGGATCAGTTCCTTCCAATAAGGGACTCTTTAGGGCTGGCGTGGCTTTCCTCATAGCTTGTACCAAAGGCTAGTGCCATATCCCAAAGCAAGGGCAGGTTGAAAAGTCACACTGTCTTACTGTCACCACAGTAAGTACCCCAAACAAAGTCAAGTACAAATAACATGAAACAAAATATTCAACTAAAGAAATATCAAACAGGTTGAAGCAAAAATATGTGGAGTAGGAGAGAATATGGTGAATATTTCTCAGAAAATACAATATCACATATTGTCCATCACAATAATTTAATTCCACCCTACATGTAAAACTTATTATCCTTTTTGTCAATGCTTATCCATGACATAAGTTTGAAATCTAGAGTACATCATCTTATCAAGTCCAGAAAGAATGAACCCTTTGGGTACAGTCACTAAATTTGAGCTTCTTATATACCATGTTTCTTGATTTGGTGATTTGAGAACTAAAAAGAGTAAATTTTTTATCCACCACATACATAAAATTGTAGGAGAGGAAACAGGAATAAGATAACTATTTGGGGCACAATTACTTAAAAAAACAAGAAATTTGAAGACTATAGTAGTGAACACGGTATAAAATGATGTGAAATGAAGAAAGGCACGTGTTGCCGATTTCTTGAGTTAGGTTCAAATGTAGTCCCTGGAAGTTATTCCTGGTAGCTCTTTTCTCTGTGATACTGATTATGCTTTCTGTGTCATCCTTTCTCTTGGGTGAAAAATAATCTGTGGTTTTATTTTTCTCTGCCTGTTTCTTTCCTATAGACTTTTGAAAGTCTATGAAAATCTTTTATTTTGGACTATGTCTGATATTTTCTGTGGAAACTTATGCAATTTCTTCAGAAACTTTCATGGTTGTAGTCTATCATTTTATATTAGACTTTACTAGACAAAAACTACATAATACTTTGATAAACCCTTCTCTGATATCTAGTCCACAGAAAATTTCCCTGGAGAATTTGGGATAAGATTTCTAAAAGTTGCAGTCTTAAAATTTATTGAGGAACTCTTGTAAGGGCCCAGAAAGCATTATTCCAAATATTTCTCAGATTTTCCTGCATCTCAGAGATCTACTCACAGAGTTTATCTGGAAACCATTTTTAAAATGTTAGAATAATTTACCATCTGGTGAGTATGGAGATGAGAAATAATTTTCTCATTTAATTCCAATCTCATTAATTCTTTGTTTATTCAAATTTCCTCAAAAATTGAAATTTAAAGTTTGCTAAAAAAAAATCTATAAGTCCTTTAAAAATACTTATCTGTTACCCTTTAATTTAATTTTTTAAAATATATTTAATAAAGGGTTTACAAGGTCTCACTACACAGATTGGACTCGTAGTAATCCTGTTCACAACTTCCCAAGTGCTGGGATTACAAGTATGCACCACCAGGACTAGTCTCAATTGCCATCTCAGTGCACCCCAGGAAGCAAGGCTGGCATGGCATTCTGGGGATTGAACCCCCAGTCCCTGAGCCTGCCCAAGCAGGTGCATTAGTCCACTGAGCTATCTGGCCAGCCCTCTATTAACCTTTATATTTTCTATAAAGAGCAAAAAGAAATAAGCTAGCACTCCAGTACTCTGTCCCATCCCCACTTTTTGTCTACATGATCACATTGATTAAGCATATTTCATATATTCTGTCTTAAATGGTTGCCAAACTTTTCATCTTAATAAAAGTGACTTTCTCTTCAGCTTTCCATAACATTTTCCTTACTTTTCTGTAAGTCTTAACTGCAAACATTCTCTTAAAGGGACTCACTTAAGCTTTAGCTAATAGTTTACTGAAATTTTGGGGTGTTACCATCCTGATTATAAAGGTGAAGTTATGTCATCAGTTCTTTTTTTTTCCGTGATGATATTCCAATTCCAGTAACAAAATTTGCTCCACTTACCTCTGCAAAGCAAACTGCCCCCAATTTTTAGCAGTGTAATATAATGACTTCTGGTTTTGCTTACAAAAATCCTACTAAGACAGAGCTAATTGGGAGTTAGATACTAAAAAACACGAGAACTTGATTAGAGATGTGGATCTTGGACCCTTATTTCTTTCCATGTAGGGACCTAAACTGACAGCTAGAACTTCCTCAAGGCCTTGTTATGGGGCTCAAAGAATGTCTTCTAAGAGAATCAGGCTGAGTAAATAGTAAATGTTATGATCTAGCTGACAAAATCACTTCTATTATTATTATGGCCAAGGGGTGCCAGAAGAGGAGAAACAAACCATTCTTGCTGAGTGATATGTCTCACTGACTTTACAGCAGAGCACAGCAGCTCACAAATGCAATCCAGCAACTTGGAAGGTGAAGAAGGATCATCCTGAGTTTGAGGAAGCCTAGAAAACAAAGTCCTGATTATAAAGGTGAAGAAGATTTTTATTCTCAAAAACAGAATAAAATCTCAAACACAGAATAAAAATAATATACTCTTTTTCAAGAGTATATTACAGTGGTAGATGTGGCCACAACTAGAAAATGTGACATGTCACGTGGCAAAAATTATATTATCCCCACTAACTGTTACAGTAGCCTGTAATTAACTTACAGTCATAATGTTAATGCCTATTGGAGGGGAGAGTCATACTTTTCTAAGGTTTTACTTTAGGCAACTTGTTAGTCTGATTTTTTTCTGTTTACCCTTTACACAAAGATAACAACATTAATATACAGCAGTAGTTCAAGATATAACAGTTTTTTAACAGCTTTATTTAGTTTTTAAATGTAAGAGCTCTAAATTTATGTCATAACTTCTGACTATACAAGATGCTAGATAATGAAAATGAACTTTTGTATATGACATCTCTAAATGCTTACACTTCCTACTTAAGATTAAAAAGGAATTTCAATGAATTTCATTAAAAAAAAGAGATCTAAAGTAGCATATTTTAGGGCTGGCCAGATAGCTCAGTGGACTAAAGTGCCTACTTAGGAAGAGCACAGCGACCAGGTTCAATCCCAGGCATGCTTGCCAGCCCTGACCGCAGGGTGCGCTGAGATGGCAACTGAGTGGTGGCGCAAACCTGTAATCCCAGCAATTGGGAGGCTGAAAACAGGAGAATCACTATGACTCCAATCTAGTAGTGAGACCCTATGGACCCTGCCCAAACACATAAAAATAAATGAATACATATATAAATTAGCATATTTTATTGCATTTTAGTTTTTCATTTAGTAAAAACTGAATAAAATAGATTTTACTAAATGACTGGCTTGAATGAAAATGGGACTTGATTTTCAGAATTATTTTTTCCAGAAATACCACCTTTTTCTGAAACAAAAATTGGTTTAATTGAATATTTTATCATATGAAAAAGTTATGACAACATTGAATAAAAAGCTAAAGACCCCCTTAGATGAACATATATATGTAGTTGTATCAGACATATGTGTACATGGATGTGTGGACATATGTCTTGGTGTCTTGCAGTTCTCACTGGGCATTTATACTAGGATACCCTGTGTATACCAAATTCTTCAGATATTCAACTCCCTTACATAAAATGGTATGATGTTTGCACATCATCTGTGCCTTGTTAAGTAATTTCCAAATTATTTATATCTGTCATCTCCAAATTACTGACAACACCTACCTTTGCAAAATGCTTTGCAAATAGTTGCTACAATGTATCACTGGGGGAATAATAGCAAAAGGGTGAATTATTAGAACTTGAGTAATTTTTTCCAAAAAATTTGTTTTTAATTTTAGGGAAGGATCTACAGGGTGTTCGAGGTCTCACTACTAGATCAGACTTGTAGTGATCTACCTATTTACAGCCTCACAAGAGCTGGAATTACAGGTGTACGCCACGATGTCCAGTGTCAACTGCCATCTCAGCGTGCCCCGGGGGCTGGGACAGCACAGCAGACCCAAGGATTGAACTCCGGCCCCTGTAGCTGCTTGCAGGCACTTTAATCCACTGAGCTATTTGGCCGGTCCTTCAAAGTATATTTGATCTACGATTAGTGGCGCCATGACAACTCTGTGAAAAGAGACATTTCTTTCTGAGAAAAAAGAAAACTGAAGCCCTCCATGTCAGTTGAGCACTTACAAAATTATTGTTTACATGTGTTGGGTTTTTTTTTTTAATCTTTTATGTAGATCTTTATATTCAAAAAAGTAATATATTAATCTAAAGGAAAGCAACTTTCTTGTTCAGTGTGAAAACTGAATTTTCTCCTTCTGTATTTTGCAGTCCCAGCACACAAATCAGGGTTGAATGTGAGATAAGCACAAAAATATTTTCAGTCGAAAGGAGATGATTATTTTGAGGTTTGTTAAACATGGAAGCACATGAAATTGAAAGCTACATCAAATGTTCACTGCACAAGGAATGTCAGGATACTTTGTCTTTCATGTAATCCTAAATTTATCTAAAGGAGAAACAGAATAAATCTCTTCTTGAAACTATAAGCAGACAGACTGCATTTTAAAAAGTTCTATTCCTTTTCCCAAATTTTTAAGTTTATCAAAAAATTCAAAAGCTACTTAACTATCACATATTGTATTGAAAAGGGAAGCCAATAAACTATGCAATTTTAATATTCGGTTCTTCAAGGGAATTTTCAGGTGTTGATGTACTCTCATGCTCTTAAGCTCAAGCAACAGTGGAAAACACTTCACTATTTTCTTTTGCTAGGTGGCATTCCCATTGATTCGACTTACCTTTGACACAAAGAGCCTCTTTACTTCAATTGAGAAGACATAGAGAATTTCAAGAAGATAGCTTTGGTTTTCCTCAGCTTTACAACTGGCCCATGTGAGGAAAATGTTATACCTGCAAGCTGGTCTTCACATTCATTCTGGATCTTCCCAGTCATCAGCAGCACTTACCCTTCTGTTTTCTTGAAAGTATTCCTGAAGGTGCAGGGATCACTCACTGCCCCAAGCTGCCACATGTGTCTCGGGGTTTGGAGTTTGTCTTCTGCTGGTTTCTATTTGCTGTACAACATGGAAAATGCAAGATGAGACTGGGAAAGATGCTATGTGTGTGACAACAAGATGTTATAGTGGTAAGCAGCAGAGCAAGAGCCTCTCTGAGAGTCATGGTTAAGGTGTTGAAACACAGCAATGCAAGACAAACAAGAAGAAGGGAAGTGGGTCTCCTGGAACCAGGATACATTTGAGATGAAAATTGAATCTCACAGAAAGAGTAAAGACAGAAACTTCAAAGAAGAAGGAGGAAGCTGGCGACACCTTCTGCCTGAGATGGGACTCAGTGTGTGAGATGAACAATCAAACCTGCAGACACACAGTGACTACTGGTGACCTCAGAGTCCTCCACAGAGAGATGCAGAAGTGGAGCGGAGCATTGGACATGGAGGACTGTATGAGCTGAGTGAGTGCCAAGGGCTCAGTCCTCGCACACAAGAGAAAGAGTGGCCAGAAACCATCTTGGGAAGGGGTTGACTGAGCTCAGAACTCAGAGCAGCTTCAGGCTCTGCCTCGTGAATCCCAGCTCAGCTCAGGACCTCAAAAGGGGAATTCAGCTACAGGGCAAATGAGTCTGGTCTCAACCAAATGGTGCAGGCTTGCTGAGATTAGCCACTACCACACCAAAAATCTACTACGGCTAGCTTTCTTGGGTAGATCAACAGGGATCAGGATTCTGGCTCCACACATTGTCTATCAGTGACAACAGAGATGTAGCTTGAAGTGGACTTTCTTTCTCTCCCTCAATTTTTTATGTCGTGGTGATATTGATTTACTTTTTTGTTTTTCTGTTGATTTTTTTCTCCTTCACTGTTTAATTTTGTTTTTGTATGAGTGCGACTGTGCTTTCTAGCCTTTTTGTGGTCATAGTTATTCCTTTTATCTGTCCCTTGTCTCTTTTCCTCCATTCTTCAGCATGTTTCTCCAAGTTACCATGAGTCCCCTTTGTCCTCTGCCTTATTTGCACTTTCTTACTCCTCCTCCACTTCTCCATTTTATCCTTAACTGTTTAAATTTTAAAGCCTGAGGGCTAATTTGACATATTAAGGTCTTATATGGTGTATATGATTTTCTGGTTTGCTTTACATTTTGTTCTATAATCATAGTTCTAGTTCAGACAGTTAAAAGTGACAAATTAATGGTTAACTCAGTTGGTCATTTTCTAGGCTGTGTTTGATGCCATTGTCATTACTAATGGTGCCACTATAGTCAAAAGGGACATAATTGTCCTAAACATCTGTTCTTCCCAGTATTGCAAGTCTGAGATTGACTAAGGGTCACAGGAAATATGATGGCACAGTGCCACATAACCAGGGACTGGATCAAACAGGCAGCAACTTCTCATCCTCAACAAATTGAAGAGGTAGGATTTTCGACTTACTCAAAACCCAAAAGCCAGCCGTATCTTGAAGACACCTCAGGGAAGTAGACCTTGCTTCTAAATACTAGTAATAAAGCAGCTCATCATAGGAAATTTATATGAAATCTCTAGGAATTAAACTAACAAAAGAAAATAAAATGGGAATACACTTAAACAAGGTGCAAACCCAGACATCCATCCAGTTCACCAAAGGCACACCCAAGGGGCAATGAGGTAAGACAAATCAAAAGCGACCAGCCAGCCTCTCTGAGATGGTAACAGCAAAGCAATTGAATAAGTTTCTAGAAAAAAAGATTAAGTCAGAAATAATTTCTCAGATAACTGCAGAGATAGTGTCCACAATGAAAATCATGCTTAGTGAGTCTAAACCACATACAGACAAAAATAGAGGAGCTTAAGAAAATCCCAGAAACCTTGAATGCTCAGTATAGGACAGAAATAGAATCCAAAAGGCAGATATTCAGGCATCAAGGTGAATTACAATTCCATTGTAATATCAACCATAAATTAAGCCAGTGTGTGGACATGATCTCAGATACAGAAAACTGGCTTGTTCTTGGCAATCAGGCAAAACAAAATTTCTTAAAAATAATAATGGACTATGAGAAAACAACTGAGGAGCTGCTAGATAAGTCAAAGAAGAATAAACTAAATTTTATAGTCATCAATGAAAAAGTAGGAGATAGCACAAATGATTAAAAAAAATCTTTTTTCTTACATCATGGCAAAAAAACTTCTCTGGTAGAGAAAGAATTTGACATATAAATAAATTAAGTACACAGAACTCCAATTAGCCATAATAAAGAAAATCTACAGTCAGTCATATTATAGTCAAGATTACAGAAAAACTCAACCCAAGAATAGCATGTTAAAATCTGTAAGGGAATAGAAACAAATGACATAAAAAGGAAAGTCCGTCGGTATCATAACTGACCTTTCAGCACAAACCCTTAAGTCAAGGAGAGTTTGGAATGAAGTATTCCAAGTTCTAAAGGAAAACAACCTTCAACTCAGATTTAGTTATCCTGCAAACCTAAATTTTAAAATTGTGGGAGAAATAAGATACTTCCGTGAGAAAAAATGTCTGAGAAAATTTATGATAACCAAATCAACATTCCAAAATATTTTTAAGGACATTCTACAAAGAGGTAGCAATAACTGTAACTCCATGCAATGCAGAATAAGGAATTCTCTCAGGCAAGGAAACAAACAATAGAGGGGGAAAAGAGAGGGGGAGCCAACAATAGGAAAACAATATGACAAGGATAAGTCAATACCTATCAGTTATAACTATCAATGTTAGTGGTCTCAATCTACCAATCAAAAGGAATAGATTGGCAGAATGAATCAAAAAGAAAGATCTAACAATGGTCTGCACACAACAGACACAATCAGACAAAAAGAAATTCTTAGACCAAAAGTCAAAGGACAGAAAATAATATTTCAAGTAAGAAGAATCCAGAAAAAAAGCAGAGGTAGATATTCTATTTTCAGACAGGGTGAATTTTAAGCCAATATTAAGAGAGATAAAGAAGGTCTCTTCTTCCTTGTAAAAGGAGCATCCAAAAGAAAGAGATAATAATCATAAGTATATATGCAACCAAAACCAGTGTACCCAACTACATAAAAAATATTAAAATGCTTGAAAAAATCAAATAAAAACTATTACAATTGTATTGGGAGATGGTAATAACCCATTGTCACAAAAAGCAGATCAACAAGACAAAATAACAATGAATTATTGGAATTGAACTAAACTTTTAAACAAAGGGGCTCAGCAGATGTCTGCAGAATGTTCTACCCCACAATATGTGAATATTCATGCTTCTCAGCTGCACAAACTCTTGAGTGAAATTGAAAGGGAGGGAATATTCCCAAATTCATCCCTGGAAGCAAGCCTTATCCAGATAACAATACTGGAAAAGGACCCAACTAAGACAGAGAATTACAGTACAATCTCCCTAATGAACAGAGATGCAATAATCCTCAACAAGATATTGGTGAACAGAATGAACCAAGTCACTAAGAAGATTACATATCATGATCAAGTGGAATTTATCCAAAGGATGCATGGATGGTTCAACATACATAAATCAAGAAAAGTAATACACCACATTAACACAGACAAGGACAAAAATTATATGATCATCTGAGTAGATGAACAAAAAGCATTTGCTAAAGTCCAATACACATTCATGGTGAAAACCCTACAGAAAAATTAGAATCGAGGTTGTTTATCTCAATCTAATAAAAGCCATCTATGACAAACAGCCAACATCATAATACATGGACAAAAATTTAAAATGATCTCTCTTAAATCAGAAACAAGTCAAATATGTCCACTGTCTCTACTCTTATTCAACATAGTCTTAGAAACTTTAGTAGGAGCTACTAGACAAAGAGAAGAAATAAAAAGAATAATGATAAGAAAACTAGGTAAATCAGCATTACTTGCAGATGACATGATATTCTATGTAGAAAGAAGGCCCCCAAAATTCTACTATTAAACTAAAAGATTTAGTAAGCAAATTCAGTAGCACAGTTGGATACAGTCAGCACTCACAATTTAATAGCCTACTTGTACATGAATAATAAACTGAAAGAGAAATTAGGGAGACACCACCTTTCACAATAGCATCCAAAAGAAGAAATATCTAGGAATCAGGCTAATGAAGGATATAAATGACTTTTGCCTGGAAAACTACAATTACTCTGAAAGGGAGATTAAAACAGGGATCAGACAGTGAAATGATATCCCTTGCTCTTGGGTAGGAAGAACCAAAATAGTTAAATTGGCCATACTTCCAAAACTATTATATAGGCTTAATGCAACTCTGATCAAAATTCCAACAGCCTATCTCACTGAATTTGGAAAGAAATTCCAAAATTCACTCAGAAGCAGAAGAGATCTAGGATAGCAAGGGCAATTCTGTGCAAAAAAGGCAAGGCTGAGGGCATCCCAATCTCTGACTTGAAATTATACTATAAAGATACTATGATAAAAGCAGATGGTACTGGCAAAAAAACCCTGAAAATCAAAGGTGTTAGAAAATATGGCTTTCCACTGCTAGAGATTTAAAATGGATGTGTACCTTTCACCACACTCTAAACTAAATTCAAAATGGATCAAAGATCTAAATATCAAAACAAAGACATTAAATCTACTTGAAGACAAAACAGGTAAAAGTCTTGAAGACTCTGGTATAGGCAAAGACTATGACTAAAACTCCAACTGCACAGGAACAACAAACAACTGGGATTTCACCTCCTTAAAAATAACTCTCACGGCAAGAAAAACCATTATCAGACCAAAAAGACAACTTACAATGTGGGAAAAATGTTTGTCAGCTATTCCTCAGACAAAGGATAGCCATCAAGAACATATGCATAGCTTAAAATATATAAACCTCTCAAATTTAAAAACCTAATTCAAGAATGTGCATCTGAGATGCATACACTCTTCTCAGATGAAGAAGTACAAACAGCAAATAAATACATGAGAAAATGTTTGGTATCACTTGTTAGCAGAAATAAACAATTAAACTGAAAGTGGGATTCTATGACATCCAGAAAGAATGGCTATTATCAAGCAATCTACGCATTACAGATTCTGGAGGGACTGCAGAGGAAAAGGGAATGCTTCTTCACTTTTGTTATGAGTGTAGACTAGTACCACCACTGTGGAATTCAGTGTGGAGTTTTCTATGAGTCTAGGGTTGAAGTCCCCATTTGACCCAATTATTTCCCTTCTGGATATCGTTCCAAAAGAATGAAAAACATCATGCTACAGTGACATATGTAAACCAATGTTTATAGCAGCATCATTTGTAATGGCTGGACCTTGGAGACAACCTGAATGACTAAAGAATGAATGAAAAAGATGTGGAGTTACTTGCAGTGGTGAAATAAACCAGATTCACATGTGTAAACATCCTATTGTCTCCCCAGTATGAAAAGATGAAAGACTAATTAAGATATGAAAGGTAAAATATATATTGTAAAATGGGAATAAATTTTAAAAGGAAAAAAGTGAGATGTGATATTGGAGAAAATTAGAAAAAGAAAAGCAGACAAGTGCTTATTCTACTGAGCTATCTCCCCAAATGCCCATCACCTGATGAATGAAGTAAAAAATTGTATACAGTAGAGTACTACTTGGCCATAACAAAGGACAAGCTTGAAACATTGCTAGGTAAATGAATGTACATTGAGACCATACTCTTAGGTGAATTAAGTTAGATACACATGTTTATTTTGATAGAAATACCTGTGTACATTTAAAGACACAATTGTTCCCCTGGAGCTTGTATATTCAAGAATGATTACTTTGTGTATTTGATTTATAGTTATTGCTGTTGAATAAATATTCCATTTTTCCTTAAAAGAAAAAATTAAAAGGGCAAATAAGGACAAAAATTGATAACAGCCATTGGGAAATAGGCAGAAAATTGTTCAAAAGGAAACAAGAACAAAACAAAAGGGAGGAAGAAAGAAAGGAATGGAAAAAAAGAATAGAAGTAAAAGAAAGAAAGCTTTGGTATGTAATAAGAAGAAAAAGGTTCGAGGGAAGAGATGAGATTGGGGGAAAGTGAAGGATCAGGATATATTATGCACACAAATTCCCTATGATGATTGCAATCATGTTTACCTAAAATGTACCAATAGGGTTAATTTTAAAAAAATTAAGATGTATTGCATATATATAAAATCTCCAACGACCGTAAGCATTATGTACTATAAACATGTACTAATAAATCAATACAAAAGGTTTTGTCTGGTTTTATTTTAAATCATGAAAATTAAAGATTCAATAGAGAACTACTTTAATTTAAATAATAATATAGTAATTTCTGCTTCTTCATTAGCAATTTTTTCTTCAATCATAAAGAAGCATTTTGATAGTTTCTGCATTTCTCACTCATATCTATGCCCTCTTTTAGAACTATGTATATGAATTTTTGCTAAATAATTTTTTCAATATGTAGAATATAATTGATGGTAAGGAGCTACTTTGTTATATAATTGATGGTAAAGAGCTGCTTACTTTTCCAAGGAAAAGGATGGAAAAATTCTAAAAATGAAAGAAATTAAATGTAATAATGTGAGGTAAAATGGAAGAAATCCTTGATGATGCTAAGAATATCATGAAAATTAAACCTACAAGCAAGCAAACATGACTGGAGTTTAAGTACAAGTATTTTGATGCCCATTATTTGAGCTTCAACAATGTTGAACTTCACTACAGTCTTATTTCTAAAACACATAAAAGTTAAAAAAGACTCCCATTGTGTCTTCTGCAAAAGAGTTTTGCCAAGGAGCTGCCTTTTCTGCACAACTTAGATAAGAGCAAAAGCTGCTTCCTTGGTTTATCTTTCACAGAGTCAGACACAAACTTCCAAATTCCTGTCTTTGGGTCTTGTAGACGCTCAGTTTAATTGCTTGTACCCAGTCATCCGTGGGAAAAATGCTCATCAACTGACTGGGCCAGGCTTTCCTCAGGCCTCACCCTCTCCCACAGGGGTTAGATCTTGAGGCACTTGAGTCACAGGAACTCAGAATAACCCTGCCAAGAAAAGACCTTCACTGGTCACTTTTCTGCTGACTCCACCCCGTTCCTCCCTTTCCCCACAGCCAGTTTCCTGCAGCCAGGTCTAGTGCTCTTAATCAAGACTTTCTTCATGCCTGATCTTGAGAATCCTGCACATCTCATGTAAATCATCCTTCCCACTAACACATTCCCACACCTGTTACAATAGGCCCTTCCCTCTACTATAGTTCTTTTCTAATAGCTTCTTCTTATCTAAGTCTGTATTTACTCTATTTCTGACAAGTTGGAATGATTTATCACACAAAAATCTAAAAATTGCTTATGAACTAAAAATATTATGAAAATATGAGCTTATTTTACTTAATATCACACACTGGAAACAATTCAAATTTTACCAAAGGATTGGTTTTTATTTATTTTATTTTATTTTATTCACTTATTTACTTTTTTTGTAGTACCTGGGATTGTACTTGCCAGACAAATGCTTATTCTACTGAGCTATCTCCCCAGCCCTGACTTTTTATTTTTATTTATTTATTTATTACGGTACCAGGGATTGAACTCAGAACCCTGCGCTTGTCAGGTAAGCGCTTATTCTACTGAGCCCTGACTTTTTAAAATTAAGAAAAAAATCCATGTAATTGGAAGGAAGAAGTGAGGATTATTTACAAGTAGGGATAAATACCTTAAATATATCTCAGGAAAGCATGTTGTACACAATGCAGAATTAATGGTCACATTTCTCTAAAAGCTCTAATATATTCATATAGAAGTGGAGGTAGAAAAGTATCTTCTCATCTATCCTACAGTTGAAGCTGAGACTTATACAATAAAATATAGATAAATAAGAGAAATACCTTAAAGTTTGTTCCTGTAAGTTTTATGTGACTCATCATTCTTCAAGAAGTTAGGGTCTAAGGAAATGGATAAATCTACATATTTTCTATACTAGACTTGATGGATCATTGTGGAGAAATGTTATAGAGTAAAAAGTAATAAACTAAGAAAACAACACTGTTTCAGATTCTTGGGTGTGACCTGTTTTCAGCAATAAGAATATTCCTTTATTCAGAGTATGGTGAGCACCTATTACATAAGGGTCTCTCTTTGCCTGTTCCAGAGGAAAATCAGAAAATCCTCCTAAGGTTTATGACCTGGTTTAGGGGAGAAAGGCAGGTACTAAAACTGCACGTGGTTCTCCTGCTTACACAATTTCCTTAATACTACGGTGCTGTATTTGATCTGTTATTTAGTGAATCCCATCACACACATATATCCACGTATGTTGGTGCCATGCAAATATGTGTGTATCTAATTCCAGATATCATGACTACTCCTAAAATTATAGCCAAATTAAAAAATGATAACAAGGTTTGTCTCTGAGAAGAGTAGCAATTTATTTTAATTCTATAATTTTTATACTGTTCCATAATTTTGGCTTGTGCTTATATTACTCTTTTTTATAGAGTATCAAATAAAATATTATATATGCATGTAATTATATATTGTTCTACTAATAGAACAATTTTAAAAGTGAAAATAATAATTTTGAATCCAAATCTGTTCTTATTTCCACTGCTCCATTGTGTGAACCTGTAACTGCAGACCTTAAATATTCTCTCCCCTCCTTCAGAAACTCCCACTATTAGGAAATACTATAAAAGTTGAGGGGGAAAAAATGTATCTAAGATAGTGGAATCTAATTTCATACTTTATTTTTTTGTCTATTTAATATGTATCCAAGAAAAATTGATAATATAATAAAACAGTAAAAGCAATACAGATTTTTATACAGTGTTTCCAGTTTGTAATTGAAATACTTTTATTTTAAATTTTTTTTTTACTTTTTGCCTGACAAAGTGTCTTCACAATCAGTTGTTTGATATGTGGCAAGAATATGAGTACTTTTCTAATACCGTAGCTCTAATTACTCTTTTTTGCAGTTCAACCAAGTAAATATAGTTAGACTTTCTGACATTTTGTGGGCTAGTGAGACTCCCTGGAGGGACGTCGTCTCTTTCCAGAGATTTATGTGGTCTGAGTGGCAGAGAGGATAAGCACTTGCTGCTCAATAGTGTAGTTAATGCTCTGCCTCAGGACGGGAAGGCAGTGAAGCGTTGCCTACTCCGAGGTACAGCGAGCCTTCTGCAGCAATCAGCAGCGCTGCTTTTGCTGCTGAGGAAATTTGCATCAAAATGCTCAGCCCAGCGGGAGTCCAACATTCACTCCCTGCCCAAAGAAAACAGTTGGTAGGTCATTTCCCAGTATTTCAAGGCAGAACAAAAAGAAAAGTGAAGAGGAAACAAGAATGGCAGGAGAAACGGAGCTGACTTAAAAGGAATATGATTCAGCCCGAAGGAACACCTCAATTGAAAATACAGTTCTGTCCCATAATTATAAATTTTTATTTTTCTCATAGAAAAACATACTCATGGTGGTATCGACTGGAGATGCCGACATAACCCTATTTTAAGTACTTACCAAGTGAAATATGTGATCCTCCTTCCTTTGCCCAAGTTACTTTGCATTCATCCTTACATTCTTTCAGTCCATTTACCACACAGCCAGCTTAAAGAAAAAAAGACAAATTCTGAACATGAAGTCGTGTTCTTTCTCTGCTTTTCATTATCTTAAAGTTCTACTTTTTTTTTTTTTTTTAGTGTACCTTATGTAGCTCCTATTTATCTTCACATTCTCAGCATTGCGGTTTGGATGTATTGCTCTTCAAAAATTTATGTTTTGGGATTTAAGGTGCTAGTATTGAGAAGGGGGACCCACAGGGGAAGGTTAGGCACTAAAAATGGAAGTTATTAGGGAAGAGATTAATGCTCCTATAAAAGTGACTTCAAACAGACGCTTTTCCTCTTTTGTCCCTTCGACCTGATGAAGACACAAGATTCATCATTCATCTTTCTGGAGGCAACAGCACTGAGACACCTTGAAAGCAGACACTGAGCTGTCACCAGGAAACAAGACCGCTAACATCTTGTTCTTGGGCTTCCCAGTGCTACAGGCAGTGAAGTGAGATAAAAATATCTTACGCAGTCAGTTAGGGCTAAGTCCCTAAAAGGGCCAGTGCAGAAGACTAGATTCATTGCAACTGCAGGGCAGAAGGCCCCCTTCAGCTGAGGGCCAGACCTCAGCACAAAAGATAAAAACAAATGCACCCACATATTTCCTAAAGATAAGCACCAAGGGATTGGTATTCTAAGTAGCTATCCATCACCTTGAGGAAGCCAGGAAGAGCCACTGACCCAACCCCCTGCAGGAAGAGGCCCTGTTCTGTATTCACACCTGCTTACTACTTGACTTGCTTCCCTATTTTATCTCAATCAATTTTACTTGAGCAATTATACTCATAATTTTATCGGTTGACCATGGTTTTGTCCCACCTCATGCCTACCTTGTACTTTCCCATTTTTTCCTACTTTGGACCTGCCTCACCTTGTGGTTTTGCTCTAGAAAATTCCTAGAAAAGGCAAAGATCAGCAACTCATGCAGGACCACAACTTTCTTAGTCTTGGACAGAAACTTTCTTTCCTCCGATAAATACCTTCTGTTCTTAATCTCGATTGTTCCTAAAATCCATTCTTTGATTTTAAAGAACACAAATGAACATCTAGCAGATTGAGAATTTCTCTTATAGTACCAGCTTCTAGAACTATGAGAAATAAATTTCTGTTCTTTAAGAATTAGTCAGGCCGGGGAGATGGCTCAGTGGAATAAGCGCTTCCCTGGCAAGCGCAAGGGCCTGAGTTCAATCCTCGGTTCCGCCAAAAAAAAAAAAAAAAAAAAAAAAAAGAATTAGTCAGTCTTTAGTATTTTGTTATAATGGCATTAAAGCATTAAGATCCCATTTGTATCATACCCCATCATGTGGCACATTTTTTGTTATTGCAAAAGACTGGTACTTTCAACTCAAAATTTTAGCTCACAGTCTTGGATCTTCCTACATTCTTCTTTCTTCCCTCTATAAATAATTAATTCTCAAATTTTTATTAAGTCAGATAACTTGTCATTTTCCTCCAAGTGAGTTTCTTAAATAAGCTCTGAGTAGGGATTCCTCCTAGATGTTTTTTGCTGGATAGGTACCTTCTTTTCTTGACTAAAACTGTAATTAAAAAGTTAATTCTGCAATTTGTTGTTTAAAGACTTTTTTCCTAATGTGAGGTTTTAGAAACATTGAGCTAATTGTTTTTAACCACAGTAGCTCTGAAACTGTACATGTTATCCTATAATCAACACACACTGAAGGAATATTTTGATAAAATGAATAATACTAATGCTTGCTCTGTTTCTCCTTTCCAGTATCATCAGTAGTGCCTGCACATACATCCGTATTTATTTTTTTTAATATTTATTTATTTATTTTGTGTGTGTGTGGCCAGCTCAGTCCACCAGGGGGCGGGGCTGGCTTGCATGTGGTGCTGGGGGATTGAACCGCGGTCCCTGTGCTTTGCTAAGCTTGTTCTAAGTAGGTGCTTTAGACCACTGAGCCATCTCACCAGCCCGGTATTTATTTCTCTTCATATTCCAAAACTGATTTCACCAAAGCCACTGTTACACGCATAAGGCTGAACATACCAGATTGGATAGTTCTCTTGTTACCAAGAGCTGTGCATTTTGATGTACATTCTTGGAACCACGCTCTTAAAACCCTAACACAAAAGCACTGCATAAAAGGAAAAATGGCCAAATGGAAAAAAAGTATCATATGATTAATAGTTGGGTACACACATTTATGAATCACTAGAAATTTATTTTACAACATGATTTAGACCTAACAATCTGAAAAAATCGGTATGAACATACAATGTTTCAATCTGAAGGACAATCTAAAGGATAAGATTGATCCACTTAGTTTTCAGCTAGAGTTACAGGAAAAGAGACAGTAAAGGCAATACATAGGTAATCTTCTGGCCTGCTTCTCTCATAATTGCTTCTCTTTGTGGAATTGCTGGGTCCAGAGAGTTGCTTTCAGCAAAAGTAATGATACATCATCTTTGAGATTAAGTTTTAAAGCATATTTACAATTTCTCTGTCTCTGTCACTGTCTCTGTGTCTGTCTGTGTCTGTCTGTCTGTCTCTCTCTCTCTCTCTCTCTCTCTCTTCCCCCCCCCTCCACAGCATGAGCTCTATCCCAGGGACATCCACCTATCAAGGAGCCAAGGGTGGCCTTCAGACAAATGTTAACAATGTGGTGAGGATCTCAGATTAATAATCCTTAGGATAATCTGCCAACTGCTGAGTGTATTTAGAAACACATCTTGCCTCGAGCACATCTGGAGTGCACTCAAGTTAAAACTAACACCTACGCTAAAGACTTCAGTGGTTCTGAGATAGGCAAAACTCAGTTTCTGACCTATGGATGCAAGTAAATGCTAAAGGTGCATGCTTTGAAAATGCTTAGCTAGTTTGTTACACAGCTGTATTGTTATGGTTTGTGTCTAGTTGTCCCCCCAAAGTGTCACACAGTCATGGGGCAAGCTTCTAGACTTTGTGATTAATACATGATCCACTTCTGGGATTATGGGTGTGAGTTCTGCTGGGATTATGGGTGTGAGCGCTATGCCTGGCCTGTGGCAGATAGCCTCAATGCAACATAAGGGAGACAGACTTGCTCTCTGTGGCTGCTGTTGCTACTACTCCTCCTGGTTGCTCTTGTTTTCTGCTCTTTGCTGCCGCCATGAATGGCTGCTCTCTGTGCCATGTGCTGCTCTGCCTTGGAGCCAGCTGAGTGTGGACTGAAACCTCAACTGATTGTGAGCTTAATAAACCTTTCCTTCATTTGAGTGTTGGGCATCTTGTCCCAGCAACAAGTGAAAAGTAACCGAGACAGTTGTGTATGAATATACAGCAGGTACTCCAAGCTGTTTAAAACATAGAAGCCAGAGATGGGAAAATCAGACATCACATGTGAATATTAACCTTTCAGGTGTAAAATTATCTCTCATATATTACTTATATGTTATCCCACAAGGCATATAGCTCTAAACAATCACATAACTTCTGTGTTGACCATTATAATTCAAGAAGATTTTACATAGGTTTATGTATAAGGCAAAAATGCCCAAAATGTATAAATAACTTTCATTATTAAACTTTCTTTTCTTTTTTTTTTTCTGTATTTTTAGGAGAGGGTCCACAGGGTGTTCAGAGTCTCAAACTAGATTGGACTCGTAGAGTCGCCTGTTTACAGCCTCCCAAGAGCTGGGATTACAGGCATGCGCCACCACACCCAGTCTTAGTTACCATCTCAGCACGCCCTGGGGATTGAATCCCTGGCCCCTGCACCTTCTTGCAGGTGTTTTAATCCACTGAGGCATTTGGCTGACCCTAATTATTAAACTTCCAAAGAGAAACTTAATCCTCAATAAAATCATAACTTTTTTTTTTTTTTTTTGGTGGAACCAGGGATTGAACTCAGGCCCTTGTGCTTCTCAGTGAAACACTTATTCCACTGAGCCATCTCCCCGGTCCCCATAAAACTATATCTTTTTATAAAAAAATAAAAAATAAAATAAAAATAAAAAATAAAATCAATTAATACACAACAGTTTTTCTCTAAAACTTTGTCTTTCTCAACCTAAGGGGGGGAAAAACAATATTTTGTTTTCTGTGTATTTCTATGGTTCTTTAATTAGCAGTTTTCTTAATTTGTTGTTAATATGACAAAATACCTGAGAATGGGTACTATAAAAGTAAGAATTTATTTACCTGCCAATGGTGATGGTGGGAAAATAGAAAAAACATGGTGCTGGCACTACAGGTAACTAAGTTAGGTAAAATAATGCAGACAGGCTGACAGGGTTAGGCCCTAAAAGTGACACTACAAAGGACTAGATGCCTTGCACCTACATTCTTCAGAGGTTATACATAAGGGATTGATATTCTAAACATCAATTACCTGGAGAAATACAATCACATAAATACCATCACCTTGAGAAAGCCAGGGAGAGCCATTAACCCAACCTCTCCCCATCGGGAAAGTCCCTGTTCTGTATTGAAGCCCAGTTGCTACATGAATGGCTTTCCCATTTGCTTCCAACTTAATCACTTTACCTGAACAATTGGCTTTGTCCCATATCACACCCTGCTTGCAATTTCTCATTTTTCCTGTTGTAGATCCACCTCACATCACGAATTTGATATGTAAAAATTCTTAGAAAAAGCAAGGTTCTTGGCAACACATTCAGGACTCTCTGTCTCTCTGTTTCTGT
>NW_004524604.1:14929473-14946292 GCF_000260255.1 Octodon degus | reverse complement strand
TCTCTCTCTCTCTCTCTCTCTCTCTCTCTCTCTCTCTCTCTCTCTCTCTCTCTCTCTCTCCCTCTCTCTCAGGCAGATGCTTTCTTTCTCCAACAAATGTATGCTACCCTTAACCTCCATTGTTCCTAGAATTTACTCTAATTCTAGAGAACAGGAACTTGCACCAGCAGGTGGAAAGTTTCTTTCCTCCATATAACTAGCATCTGGTGGAGGGCCTGCTTAGCTGAACTAAAACTCATTTAGCCAGTCTGAGCCTAAATCTACCCTAATGTGTCTCTGTATTTACTGGGGCTGCCAGAACAACATACATTAGACTGGATAACTTAAGCAACAAAAATTTATTTTCTGGCTTTTTGGGGGGTAAGAAATCTGAAATAAAGGTATTCTCATGTTATGTTTTTTCTGTGTGCTGTTTCCCAGGTTTATAGGTTTACTGTCTCCTTTTGTTTTCATATGGTTTGCCCCTGTATCTTAATCTTTTTCTATAAGAATGTCGGATTAGGACCAACAAATATGACTTCATTTTCTCTTAATTTCTTCTATATAGGGCATCACTCCACACACAACTTCTAAGGTACTAAGAATCATTAGGATTTCAACATATGAAACTTTGAGGGAAAAAAATTTACTTCATAACTATATCCAGCCCTTCCATATTACCAACTTGCTACTCAGACACACAAACATATCACTTATCATTGTAACATGCTAAAACAAAGATAGACACCGTACTAATAACTCTTGGCAAGTGAAGGGTTTTTGTTATTTCTAGCTGTGGGTCACAGAATAAAATTGAGAAAAAGTGGACTATGGAGGATTTTTTAAAATGGAGGAGATGAGGATAAAAGGAAAATTATATCTTGGTTTTAGTCTTCCTAACATATCAGGTTGTTGTCACCAATCTTTTTTTCCAACTGCTATAAAATTAAGTTCAACTAAGAGAAATCTTGTAAGACATGAGTTTTTCTTGATACATCTTACAAAAAATCAAAGGCTTTATTTACCTCTGTTTTTGCTACTGAATCTCTCTGATCTTATTCCCTCTATGTTCTAGTAAAAGAACAATAACTGTTATAGTGTGCTTTGTCCATTTCTGATATAGTCCTATTCAATTTCTTAAGGCTTAGTTTAGGTTACTTGTCTATTGAAAATACATATATTTTTCTCATATTCTTTTTTCCTGAAACAACAAGATTTAACTTGCTCTGAAGAAGTAAAATAGATTTCAGCACTACATAGAAAAACAAATTCTTTAGAGGTCAACTAAAATAAGTCTTAGAAAGCCTTTTTTGAAATGACTTTTAAGTGAATTAAATAAGAACATTCCTTCTCACATGAAAATGGAAATTTATACATTTAAAATTATTTCTGCAATCACAGAAGAATCTGAATTTCTCCTTTACTAGAAACAAATCTTTGGTGCTAACTTAGACCAACTAATACAGGCCTGTAAGATTCTACACACAAAATATGCCATCTGTCTTATTGTCAAAGAAGTTTCCAATCATGTCTATTTAAACTGGCTGCCCAACCCAAAAGATTCACCCTCTGTGTATAAAAATTTGCCTTACAATGTAAACTATTTGATTGTGAAAGAAAAGCAAGATTGTCAGTACTTGACTCTACACTAATTTACTTGCATCACAATTAATATGCAGCAGAAGAGCAAAAACAGGCATGCTATGAGCTGTCTAAAATACAGAAGAATAACACTCATAATTTTAAAATTGAAAAAATACCAACCCTGCACATGAAGAAGTGGACGCTAATAAATAACTGCCCTCTGTCTTGATTACCCTAACCCCCCTCTTAGATCATGTAATACAGCTTGATACAAAGGGAGACAAAATGACAGCCACAGAGAAAGGTGTCAATGGTATATAGAAGAGAAAGGAAGGACCTTTCTCACTCTTACTGATGTACAATAGACCACTATAGGGATAAGAGAAAAAAAACTCCTGGAGTCCTCAATCTCTTATTTATTGTGTTTTCTTCTAAAACAATAAGGACCTGAAAAGTGATTTTTCATGAAACCCTTAGCTCTTCACTTGGTCCAACAAATGCCCAATGATTAACTAATAGCAGAACAAAGCTTTATCTTCCTTTTTTATTCCCTGTTACCTTAAAACTTGGGTGTGATACTCATTAAGAGAAAGTCAGAGGAAAAAGTTAATCAGCTCTAAATATACAAACCTGGTTTATCTCTTCTCCCTTAAAATAGGACTCTCTGATAAGAGTCACTGAAGCAATTATAAATTCTGAGGGACATCCTTCAAAATATATAGTTAATACCCTTTCTCTTTGGAGGAACACCTCAAAATTTCCAGCCATTGTCTGAACTGGGAGTCTCTGGGTTCAAGAAAAGTCAATGCTCATAGATCTGAGACCTTTATGTGAGAACTGAACCAGCCCTTAAGGAGCAAGCATTCCACCAAAGTTGTGATAATAGGACTGAAATAATGATCAATGACTTTGACCCAGGTCACCTAATCCTTAAAGGCCAGCCTCTTGCACTTCTTTGCAGGAGGGTCATTCTGATTTCCTTCACCAGAATGTGATACCTCAAAAATGCTACAAAAGCAGAAGTCTTTTTCTTATTTCCTAGATTTCCAAATAAAGATTTGGCCTGTAAATATGAATTGTTACTTCAATTTTAATTTCCATACATACTAAAGTAAGGACTCAGTGCTAGCTAGCAACAATACTTGCATAGCAGTAGAAACACAGGAAAAGAGCAGAGGAGTCCTCTAAACCAGTGCTATCTATGCTGTGTCAACAGGCAATGCAAGCCCTGCCAATGTTATCAAGCAATGAACTGAGTTTAGAAATTGAGGGCTAACCATGTAGATTTTTCTAAGAACCTGAAAATTGCTTTTTATGCTGAATCTAATAAAAATTTAGTATGAATTGTGTTTTATATGGTTGTATTTTGTTTTGGTTTTGAAATGTTTATTTTTGTTGTAATTTACTAAAATATTGACTGGGAGATGGCTCAGTGGAATAAGTGCTTCCTTGGCAAGTGCAAGGGCCTGAGTTCAATCCCCAGTTCTGGAAAAAAAAAATAGTCAATGATAAGTTCGAGATTGATTCCTCCAAAAGACAGGGCATCCACTATATTCATTAAGACATGTCTAGTACCACTGTAGTTCTAAGGGTTTGCTTCCTCTCACCCTACAAGAAACCAAGGGAACATGACAGCTTAATAAATGTTCAGAGTAGGGAAGAAATGTTCATTCTAATTCATTATTTGCCAATTCCTGCCATATGTGTGCAACTCAGTCTTCTGAAGCAATTGACCAACTCACACTCTTCTCCATTTAACTATTTTGTCTGATTTCCTTCAGTTTACTTATGAGCCATTATATTATGGTCATCTCTTTTGAATTCTTTCCCATTGGCATTCCTCAAAATTGTGTGATCCTGTATTTGTTCAGATCAATTCCAAGATGGAGCCTGTGATGGTTTGTGGTGACACCAATCTTTCCTTGCATAGAAATTTCACAATGGGTTGCCCTCTAATGGGAAGCTCAGCTGAGGCCCTAGCTTTGCTTGAGACAGATTTCCCATAAATCTTAGCAAATGTGGTTGAAAGTAGGCAATGAAATCACAAAATACAAAGCACACATACCACTATGTAAGAAATAATTGGAAGCTTGAGGCAGGCTTTGTGAATCCATCTATATATGATAATTTGAAAACAGATAAAATTCATTTATATGGGTATAATAGTCTTCATAATATATGAACACTGCACAAAGAATCAATGATTTCAGAGTAAGAAAATATAAATTAAATCTTATTTCTTAAAATGTGGTAGAGCAGAAACGTCATCCAAGTACAATTAAAAATTCTAAGCAATTAATATTATGAGATTATTTTAATTAATCTTTGTGAGTCAATGAAAATACAAGACTTTAGAGAGCAAAGCAGGAGCTATAGCTGGAACATGCAGTAACTCAGAGGCTCCAGAGTCCCACTACAGGAGGAGGACATATGGCAGAAGACACCTAGGTCCCTGGGCAGTGTGAACTTTAGTGAGGGATTCTACAAAATACAGTCCCCAAGGTGATGATTAGAGTTGGGTTAAATGGGAAATCAAATACTCAAACATGTGCACATGACAAGGACACAGACTGGGAGAGTTGGAAACAGAAAGTCATAGAAGGACTTCTTAAACAAGAAGTTTGTGGTTCCTGAGTGGCTTCCTGTGGCAGGAGGTGACCCCTGCCCTGGAGTTTGGCCTTCCCTTTCTTATGGTTCCCAAGTGCCAGTCTTCACTCACTCCTCCAACTAAGAAGACCTGACTGTCTCCAGATCCCAAACTGGAGGCAAAAATGGGCTTGCTGGGCCACCTCAAGGGAGAAAAAAAGCAACAAGAAGCAACTGAACACATCAATGAAGTACACAATGAAAGAGACAGACTTAATGAACAAGCCAGTGAGGAAATATTGAAAGTAGAACAGAAATATGATAAAATCCACCAATCAGTTTTTCTTTTGCTTTTTATTAATTTTATTGAGAAACAAATAGCAATGAGACAGTTTCAAAACCAATTAGTAGGACAGTTTCAATAATTATTACATTGCATATTGTTGTCTTTGTAGTGGTTATTTATAGTACAAGATGCAGACATGATATCCTGTCCAAATACTATTAGTACAAATCTTTCTTCTCATTGAATTAAGAGAAAGTAGCTGTATATCTGTCCTATTTTGTATATCCACATACAAAATGGTCCTTCATTTATATCCCCTATTTCATTTAGTTTTGTCAGAGATGGGTATTCCAATGACATTTAAATGTTGTAGGTGCATAAATTCAGCAAAATATTCCAATATAGTCTAGTAGTCCCTCATAGTAGTGGGCTATTCATTTTCTCAGGAGAGATTAGAATTGATCATCAAAATCCCAAATTTTGGGGCAACAACATTTGTTCACCATCCACAAATGTTTGTGCTGCCTGGGGAGGAAGACAAGGAAGCTTTGCATTATTTGACCAGAGCTGAAGTGACAATTTGAAGACATCAGATCAGGTTACGGAATAGGTTTTTATTTTGATCAAAATCCTTACTTTAAAAATAAAGTTCTCTCCAAAGAATTTCATCTGAATGACAGTGGTGATCCGTCTTCAAAGTCCACTGAAATGAAATGGAAATCTGGAAAAAATTTGAGGAAATGTTCAAGTCAAATGCAGAATAAAGCCAGTAGGAAGAGGCAGCACAAAGAGTCTGAGAACTTTTTTACCCAGTTCACTGATCACTCGGACATTGATGCAGATGAGCTAGGAGAGGTCATCAAGGATGACAGCTGGCCCAACGCACTGCAGTACTACCTGGTTCCCTACAGGGGTGACAAGGAGGCTGAGGGGGATGAGGAGGACAATGACCAGGAGGAGGAGGAGAGGCTGGAGGACATTGACTAGGAGGGTGATGAGGACAAGGGCGAGGAGGATGAGGATGGCAAGGAGGGGGGTGAGGAGGGCGAAGGAGATGACCAGCTGAATATTAACAGATTCCAACCTTCTTGTTTTTCTATTTATTTATTTATTTATTTATCTATCTATCTATTTTACTTTCTCCAGTCCCTGGGAACAAATTGCAGTCTTTTTTCCCCATCATGCCCAGTCGCCCTGTTCTTGAGGTCTCTCTTTTCAAACACCATGGTTCTAGACTTACTCTGTGGGGAGAAATTACAGAATACAGTGGGACAAGGATTTCCACAGCCTTCTTTTCTCAATTCATTTCAATCCCCTCCTGTCTCCACAAACTTTTTGGAATCAACAGCACCATGCTCTGTGGGAAAAATAAAAATTTCTGCAGTCCTTGCTGTCCTGGAAGCTGGGGGGTGCTTGGCCCTTGTATTGTAGTGCATAGAATTCTGACTATGTTCCTCCTTTCTCTATATATTGGGCTCAGAGATTGCACTGTGTCTCTATATGAATATGGACAGTTAGCATTTACCAACCTGTACCTGTCTTTCTCTTGTTTGCAAAAAGATTTTATTTTTTTTTAAAGAAATGGGATGTAGAAGGTCAGCAAAGGGTGGGTTTGAGATGCTTGGGTGGCCTAAATGGCCATTTGAAAGCATGGCTTCTCCTTTGCCATGTTTAATTGTGCTGTTAGCAGACATTCTTGTAGTTTAAGATGACACTTTTAAAATAAAATTCTCTCCTAATGATGATTTAAACCCTGCCACTCAATAGAACCTGTAGTTTTATTTGGAATTGACACTCTCTATTGTAATTTTGTTGGTTTATTTTTAAATTCTTTCTTTGTTTTCACTGGATAGGAAAAGGTGATGTACAGTTTTAAATGTTCAAAGTGTGCAAGGTGCTTTGTTACAATAAAACTACAGATTACACACACACACACACATATATATATATATATATATATATATATATATGTTTGAAAGCCCTAAGATGCTGTATTTAAAAGAACACTATCATAAACAGGTATATCTTATATTATAATCTATAAACAGAAAGAGTTCACTCTACATACAATGGGAACTTAATAGTCAGAATATTTAAAGAATTTCTAAATTCAATGAAAACAACAATAACAGTGTTTTTAAAAGGGTATTTTTTTTAACAGAAGATAAATAATTTATATGAAAACTTAGGGCCAGGGAGATAACTCAGTAGAATCAAGTGCCTGCCTGACAAGTGCAGGGTCCTGAGTTCTGTCCTTGGTACTGAAAAGAAAGAAAGAAAGAAAGAAAGAAAGAAAGAAAGAAAGAAAGAAAGAAAGAAAGAAAGAAAGAAAGAAAGAAAGCAAACTATTTTGTGGCAAAAACAATATTATGATTTAGAAGTTCTATACTCATATACCAAGAATTAAAATGTAATCCATGGTATAGATATAAAACATTAAAGTACTTATAAACTTCTAGTGGTGAATTTATTTATAAAACTACCATAAAATAATTTTACACTACTTAGTAAAACCAAAGATGTGACTATTTTAGGACCAGCTTCCTAGCTATTTAATCTAGAGAAAAACACAAGACAGCACTATTTGGAAGGACTAAATCTTGAAACAACCCAATCCTTCATTGACAAGAAAATAGATAAATAAGATGTGATAAGAATACGGAATTGGACACCACATAATTTGGAACTCAGAGAGGTACCTCATCAATTAATGACAGCAAAACACAATGGAGTAAACAAAAATAGATCTTAGTATATGAAATATTACTATCAGTTCTGGAAAGTTTCCATTTTTAAATTTTATGGAAAAGCAAGAGAAGAGTAATAGTAAATTTAACTTCAGGAGCTAACAATGTAAACATAATTAAAGAGAGGAAAACAAGTCCTTGAGGGAGATATGATGGAGATAGATAATAGATAGATAGATAGTCAAAATGCTTCATATTTTAAAATGGATGGTGAGTGTGAGATTTTTTAAATTATAGTTTTAAAGCTTACACATATAATATTTATATTTTTCATGTGTGATATGATTTATACCAATTTGTAACAAGGAAGCACAAAATTCAGGAATAAATATTTTTTACATATCTTATATTAAAAAATATATATGCATTGCAATGTGAACATAAACTCAAAGTCATGCCTTGAAAGTAAATTTTGCCTTCATATTTTCAAAACATTATCAGGGAAATAATTTGTTAAAATATACATTAAAGGGGGCGGGGAGATGGCTCAGTGGAATAAGTGCTTCCCTGGCAAGCACAGGGACCTGAGTTCAATCCCCGGTTCCACACAAACACACACACACACACACACACACACACACACACACAATTTTAATATACATTAAAATTAAAATCTTTTAGTTAAAATGAAAATGTTTGAAAAGTTTTACAATTAACTAAATTAAACTAATCACTTTTGGTTTTTTAAAACTAATCACTTTTGAATGCAAATCCACAAAGATGCTTTATATAAATTACTAATTTTCCAAATTAATGATATCTAAATTGATGATATGTTTGTTTAAGTAAGAAAAGTAATACTAAAATATTAAATAAGATGGAATTTGTTGAACAAGAGGACTGAATTCTTTCATGGAAATATCTAATTATAAAACAATAATTTCCTAAAGTATTTTCTAACTTGAATTTTGCTCTTGTACTTTGTCTCAATTTTAGACATGACAATGAAGAGTAATTTAAGTAGGCTTTGATTTCACAACTTCCTGTATTCATACATCTCTTCATGTATTTATACATTCTTTGAGTTCTCTAGAGAATGCAATGAGTTTTCTTACCTATTATTTTATTTTACATATGCTACATATATAATAAAAGTTGCACCAATATTAATTATGAAGGAATAAGATAAAGTGAGGAAAATAATATAAAACATTATATAACTAAGAATATTAGCTGGATGTGGTGGTTCACATCTGTAATGCCAGCATTAAGGAGGCTGAGGCAGGAGGATCGCCATGAGTTTGAGGCCAGCCTGGGCTACATAGTGAGCTCAAGGCCAGCCTCAGTTGCATAGTGAGACCCTGTCTCAAAAAGGCAAGAAAACAAAAAGAAAATAGAATGCTGGGGACTGCATTCATCAGTGCTTACTAGAAACAGATACGAAAGAGTGAAAAATATCTGTCTGTGCACTGAAGACTCGAAGCATCCAGTCAAGGGCTTGGAGCCTAGAGCAGTGTCCCATACAAGTCTCTATCAAGGAGTTACACCTGAAAGTTCCAGGCTGGTGGTGGAAGCTAAAATGTTTGTGTCCACAGGGTGAATGATCTGTCCTAGAAACCTGAGAGAACTGCCCTGGAAGCCAGGAGATGACATCCAAGATGAAGACAAAGATTAAAGCTCCCTTGAAAGAAGATATTAGCCAAAGCATCTTCAAAGAAATATCACTAAAAAGTAGGTTCTTCAGGAAAATCAGCAGCATGCGGTCCCCACCACCACCGCTCTCCTTTATACCATTTGGGCAACAGCCCTAATATGATTCTTTCATGCATAGAACAGTGCTGATGCAGTTCTGCTGGGTGTTCACACTCAAATTGGCTATTAATTAATCCATCACAGGACTAACTAGAGATTAGGTAGTAGAGGTCAAGGTTTTTATTTTTTCCCTTTACCCAAGGATACATAGAAATTTACATTTGGTAGTATATGCTTTGTAAATTTTTTGTTCCATTACCCTGAAAAAGATTTTCCAGATGAATTTTATTTTGTTCATGAGATAAATTACAAAAAAATTAAATTACAGTTTTACTATTTTGTAGTTTGTCACTGAAATATTTTTTTTTTCATTTTTAACCATAAAGTGCCTTACTTTCTTCGTTGCTAAGATAAAACATTCAACACCAACAACCTGAAGAAAGGTTTCATTTGGCTCAAGGTTTCAGAAGTCTCAGTGCCTCTAAGCTCTTCAGAGGACCTGGAGGGAGGAAAGTTACTCCCATCTTGGCAAGTGAGCTGCACAGAAAGAAGGAAGGAGCCAGAGAAGACAGTATGACTTTTCTGGTAAAGCCCCTGCCCCTGAGCATGCCAGCTATACCTTCTCCCTCATGCAATCACCTTTCAAAAGTCCTACCTCTAAGTTCATGACGAATGAACTGATGAGCACATTCTACTTAGATCTAAACCTTAAAATGAAGCATTTAATCCAAAGAAGAGAGATAAATTTTTCAACAGTGAAGCTGAGTTTAGGTTCCTATGTCTTACTATCCTATTCACAGTTCATTCTGTATTGCATTCTCTCCGTACTTGGCTATGAGCTTTTCAATAATGTAGTTGTTTATATTTCACATATAAGTTATAGTAAGCAGTGTTGCAACAATGGAAATAGTGTAATTTTATAATAATATAACATAATGAAAAGTTTTCTTATATTTTTAATAAGAATTCCACAACTAGAAATATTCTATCCATATTATAAAATCTAGCAGTTTTTATGATGTAAGGGAAATTGCTATGTATGTTAAGTTTAGAATATGTTTAAACTTTAAGTAAAATATATCATTGGAGATTTAAGGAATGAAAAGAATGATATAGCAAAAACATCACTATATAACTGCAGTTTCAATAATGTATTAAGCCATAGAATATCTTCAAAATTGTATGTAAATTTAATGAATGTATAAATGCATACTTTTATATGCTCTTTTTAGTCTCCAGCTACTGTAAATCAAGCCAAAATTAATAGAGAATTATTGGGCATGGTTTGATAACTAATTCATTTGTTCTAGTCTAATACAGATCATTTTGATTAGTTTTAATTATACATAGAAAGTAATGCCATACTAAACAAATATTTGTTTTTCAATTTGACCACAAGCTTGAAACAGTTGTTAAATGTGGCTAAATGACAGAGAAATTAATAATTACAAATATAATTTGCATACATTGCTAGGAGTACAGGAAGCCGTAACTGCATGAGTGTGCAGTATATTAAATTTATTTGTTTAGTAAAACAAAATGTTCCTCCATTTTGTGTAGTAGCTACATTTCACTGTTAGTAGGTTGAAGCACATCTGTTAGAGCTCATGTTGCACACCAGTATGAATGCCCAAAGGAGATCATCCGGAAAACTGTTCATTAGCTACAGAAATGATATTGGAGCCACTGATAGCGGTACTGACTCATACACTATCCGGGAAGAGTAACCAGTTGTGGCAGTTAGGATGGGAGTTCAGTTGCTTTGGGGATCAACCTGGGTATTAGTGAAGCATATTTTTTTTTTCTATGCTGTTAGTACAAGGTCTACGGGGTCTCACTACGTAGATTAGACTCATAGTGATCCTCTTGTGTTCAGCCTCCAAGCTCTGGGATTACAGGTGTGCGCCATTCCACCGTCTCAGTCACCGTCTCAGAGCGCCCCGGGTGTGGTACTGGCAAGGCATTGGGTGCAGTAATGGCAAGGCACTGGGTGCAGTACCGGCAAGGCACAGGGGATCAAAGTGAAGCATATTTATGGGCGTTTCTGCTTAGGTTATGAAAGTATGTCATTGGCTGAAGTCTGTCTGGCCCCTCCTTCCTTGTGCTCTGAATCCCTTCCCTGGCTCTGCCACTGTCCACCAAGAACTCAACAGCTCTGCTTCGCAGTGCCCTTCCACGGTAATGTCTCTGCTTTGCAGACAACCAATGATGAAGCTAAGCCCTGACCAAATTAAAACACTTCTTCAATTTTGGGTGCTGCAATACTCCTTTAAATGGTGGGTTTTGCATTTTGTGTCAGTAATGAGGAAGCTAACATGCCAACAGGTCTCTTCATAGGGGATTGTGAATAGCTTCTAAGGATTCTAGTCAACAAGGGAAGCTGGTCCTCAAGAATCGGAGGCTGCTGTCAAACTGCCTAGACTAAAAAATGCTTCCCAATGATTACGCTAAATCTCTGGACAATTTATTTTAGCCCTTAAACCTATTTCCTGATGTTACTAGAGTACGCCTTTAAGAGGGCAATGAATTGATGCAAAGGTCTCAAATATTTTTGTGCACATATGAAAACACTGACACAAATGAAGTATGATGGGATAGAAACAAATTATTGTTGGGGCCGGGGAGATAGCTCAGTAGAATAAGCACTTGCCTGGCAAGTTCAGGGGCCTGAGTTCAATCCCTGGTTCTGAAAAAAAAAGTTATTGTCATTGATATATATAACTACACTATGAGTTAAGTACATTGAAAAATACCTAGTTGAGTACAACTGTGAAATGGCACAATTTAACAGAAGCAGATGCATTCTGATTCCACAATATAGTAACATAGTCCCTCATCACTTCTGCAAGATTTCCTTTACAGACAACACAGAGTAAGCACTAAAAGCAGGTCTCATGAGGAATTGCATGAGCCATGGGTCAGCAAGTGCCTAAATCTTTTGCCTTCTTTGTTTTTTAGGAAGGGACATTGCCCTACATAAAATCAGAATAGTAAAACTGTACTTATGAGAAAGGAGCATTGTCCCATTGGTTAAAAACAAGGCTTCTTGGAGAAACTAGGTGGAGATTCTGACTAATTATTCACAAGAACAAGCTTTGAAATCCAGGTATCTTGTGAAGATTATGGACATACTCTCAACATAGAACTTGGATGGATGAATCCCCTCCTATGGGGAGAATAGGCTCACAGGTCACAGAATGAGCTCATAGGCCAAGAAACCTAGAATTAGCTCCCAGAGTCACTACCATACAGTTCCTCTGCTCCCCCACAGGATGACCCAAAGATCATTAGGAACTAGTTCCAAAAAGTAATTTCAATTGTATGTTAATTAATTGAAAAATCAATACAGACTTTTAAGTAGGTGAGTAATAAAATATGATTTGTATTTTAGAAAAGTAACTTATTGGAAATGTAAACCAAGCTTTCAATCAGGCAGAAACTCTAGTGAGATTAATTATGAGGTCAATTTCACAACTGAAAAGAAAGTGCTGAATGCCTGAAATAATGCAATAGTTTATTCAACAACATCCACAGAACTATTTCCTTCTCAAAAACTTACAAGTTTAAAAAGTTTCACTCCTCTCTTAGATTCTCTGATACTATCTCTATAGCATGACTTACACATGAACAGCAATACAGATTTTCCTTTTTCACTTTTTTTAACTTCAGATTGAAAGTATCTTCAGAAGAATGATCATCCTAACACTCATCTGTGTCCTCCAGAATGTCTAGTTTATATAATTTTTATAAAAGTTAATTCTTATAGCTTTATTGAACTGGGATGAGAACATAGTGAGTAGATCTGATTAGAATTTAATCCTTGGCCACATCAAAGGCTTAGGCAATTAGTGCACTACACAAGTGCACCTAATGAAGATTAGAAAATCTGTGGGGAGCTGAAACCTAGCTAAATACTGTCATACAGCCATTTTTGATTCCTAAATTGGGTTTACTGCAAAAAAAAGTACCAGAATGGAAAATTATATTTTTTGAATTATATTTTAATCAATGATTTGTAAAAAGAATTGCTTTTAGTGAGTGAGAAAATTTCCTTCCTACGTAGCATGAACACAATGAAAGAGCAGATGACCATGAAGCGGCAAAGGGTGTTTCCCTGCACACAAAACAGAAGAATATCTGACAAACCGAAAGTAATGTAAATATTTTCTGAAAAAGGATGACTTCTTGAAAGAGCAAGAGTTAGAGAAAATATGCAGAGACAAGAAAGTTTCAAGATTTTCAAGTTGCATAAGGTTAACTTCTTTTATAGTAACTCTTTTTGTACTATTACTCTTTTTATGATGTTAGTTATAATTAACATTTACTGAAAATTTATCATTTTCAATGTTTGACACATTTCATGTATTATATCATTTAAGCATTTTTAGATGACTCCATTATAAGTTATTTTCACATCTTTAGCCTCTATATGGAAAATATAAATTTTACATTACATTTCTCAAGATCACATTGATAGTTAATGGCATAAATTGGATCTAAAGTGCAGTTTAATTATTACCCTGCAATGTTGTTTCATTTCAGAATGTGTGGAATAAGAATTTGGTAATTATTCATCATTCACAAAGTAAAAGCATGGATATATTTGTAAGAGAATAGAAATGCTACCTTATTGATGCAAGATAGTGTTTGCTGATATTTTAACAATCCCAAATGTGATTGATTTCACTAAGTGTCAGAAAATTTCTAAAAAGCTAAACATAGAACATAGTAATAAAACTTGAATAAATTATCTAGATACTTGTTATTTATAAAATTTTGCTATAAGTTCTTCATAAAACATTGTATTGCACAATAATATAAATATGAATCTTCAAGCCATTGATAGGTGTAGGGCAAGCTGAGTGGCATATTAGAGACACTACGAATGACCATGTGCTAAATTTTTCTTAGGGGATAAAGAGAGACAATAAATTCATAGTGTGCAGGAAGATGCTGTAATAAAATAATTTTAAAATCCATTGTCTAAACTCATGTCTAGTTTCTTTGCAAATTTACTTGATGATCAAATTAATTTCAAATGTTTTACTCACAGACATTTCAAATTTTGCAGAGAAGATCATTTTTCTTTGGAGCCAAGATAGTAAAGTGTTTGTCAAGTTTGCAAATCAAAACTTCACAAATGAATTTAATTTTACCTCCTACCTTGTTTTTATTGCAAAATGTACTGAAGGGAAAAGGATAGTTTAGTCTAACTGTATGGAAAATTGTAATTTGTGGTTAAGAAGAATGTCACTAATACTATGTTATATCTGTAGACCCACATACGAGCACATTATATCAGAAAAGAATTAAGCATCCATGAATTGATGGGCTGTCAAAGAACTTCTTCCATAGACATTCTTTTCATTTCATTATGAAAAATACACTTACTGCAAATCACATTCATATGGCAATTAGACAAATATGGCTCCTATTTCAGAACCTTCCCTTAGTATCTGTAAAGAATTTGGTCATATGATGCCTAAACATTCTTAAGATGCAGAAAATCATTTAATTTTGTATTATATCAATATAACAATAGTTCTTTCAGAGCAATTGTAAGAAAGACATATTTAAAACAAATTCCCTGACATAGACAGGTCTCTTGGAAAATTCTGCAACAGTTAAACATTAGATTATGAATTTATCAGCCAAGGCCCATCGAGTGTGTGGGAGACTTTACTGGTTCCCTGTGCATGTGGGACCTCTCTGGACCAAAACCCAGGCATACCACGTGAGTGAAACCCTCTGCCATGCTCTTGGGGCCCTTCCACCCCTCCAGAGCCCCCACCCCCAAGCCTGCCAAAGGAAAGAAAACTTCTGCGACACTATTGGGACCCCCAGATTCAGACCAAGCCCAGACCCAGCTAGTGTGTGGAAGAGATTCCACATTCCCCTGAGCCCCATGGGCCAGGGACACAACATACGAGCACCACAGGTTCACCGCTGGACCAATTAACAACTGGGACCACCTCTTATTGAGAAGATTTGCACGTCAAAAGAAATTGCCAACAAAGTGAAAAGATAACCCACAAATTTCAAAAAAATATTAACTAATAAGCACTCGACAAAAGTCTGCTCTCTCGAATTTATAAGGAACCATAAAACATTACAGCCCCTAAATTTAAAGACCCAATCCAGAAATGGGCATCCGAGATGAACACACGCTTCTCATAGGAGCAAATTTAAAAAGCGAATAAATACACGAAAAAACGCTCCACATCACTAGTCATCCATGAAATGCAAATTAAAACAACACTGAGATGCCATCTCACCCCAGAAAGAATGGCTATCATAAAGAAATCAACATACAACAAATGTTGGAGAGGCTGTGGGAAAAAGGGAACCCTTCTCCACTGCTGGTGGGAATGTAGACTGGGGCAGCCATTATGGAAATCAGTGTGGAGACTCCTTTAAAAACTAGAACTGGAAATCCCATACAAGCCAGCTAGCCCCCTGCTGGGAATTTTCCTGGAGGAACTGAAAATATCATATCATAATGATATATGTGTACCTATGTTTATAGCAGCACAATTTGTGATAGCCAAATCTTGGAAAAAACCAAGATGCCTCTCACATGAGTGTCTGAAAAATATGTAGTATTTTTATACAATGGAGTATTACTACACTATAAAGAATGATAAACTTGAAGTATTTATTTTTATGCCACTTAAAGATATACTCCTAAGTGAAATAAATGAGACCGCCATGTGTAAATATCATATAGTCTCCCTAGTACAAGAACTCAAAAGAAGAAATACAAATAGAAAGGTATAATGCAATTAAAAGGAAAGTGAGCATTTGAGGTTTGAACAATAAGATGACGGCAAGGAGAAAAGCAGGGAAACATGACAGTGGAAAGCCATACATATATACGCACAGGATGGGTAAGGCAAGAACCTGAGGAACATCAGCAGGTTTTTGAAACTAGCAGTTAATTGTTAGGATTCTCACCCGGACTAACTATATATACCTGTGAACCAAACAACTGCTCTGAAGATAGCAATGTGTAATAGAAGGTCATGCTTGGAATGCCTGTCATTCTGGTCTTCTAAATATGTACTTCTCGTCATGACATACCAATCACTGCCATACTGTCTCTCAAGTAAATGTTTGTTAGTTTTTTTAAAAAAAGGGTAATAAATTTAAAAAAACAATAACACAAGGAAAAAAAAAGTAACAGGACTGTCCTGCAACAATGCTATAAATGGTCAGATTACTAAATTTCTGTGTGCAAATATATAATTGTTTATTCATATTCTTTAAATATTTTTCATTTTTAAATTTTTTTTCCATATTCTGTAGGGACTTAAAGTTTAACATATCAATATTTGATGGAAAATACCTTTCCATGTTATGCTTAAGATGTTTGATATTCAGACAGATAGTGAAGTTAAACCCAACTGCCTATGTTGTATGTTAATAATAAGCTTCTCTTCTGGTGGGTTAACAACCTAAGTCTGAAGACCAAAAATTAGAGAAATAAAAGGGCTGCAAGAACAGCCAACATTTTGACCCTAGCCTTTCAAGGTAAGTGAAGACTCAGGACTTAGGAGAACCTATACTGTAACATCATGTAACTCAGTTGTGCCTCAAGTTTTCTGATAGAGGAATTTATGGGGCCACAGAGCAATGTGATCCATGTTGTAGAATATGCCTAAGGCAAGTCTCAGGAAGAGAAAATATTCTCTCAGGCTTTCACAGAGAGCAAACTAGTTAAGCAATGGTCTTGAATTATCCACATGGCTGACACTGGCAAACTGTGGTACAGGGTTACGGAATAAATCCTAAGGGTACTTGACTGACCTTATCAGATTCAATAGTTACATTTCTTGTTATATAGTTCTTTTTTTTTTCTTTTCAAAGTTTTATTGATAAACATATAGCAATGAGACAGTTTCAAATCAAATCGAAAGTACAGTTTCAACAAATAATACACTGCATA
>NW_004524604.1:14922040-14922541 GCF_000260255.1 Octodon degus | reverse complement strand
CTCCCAGAACTCGGCAGAAAATCCTACTCGGCGGGCGGGGTGGGGGAGGCACTCTTGTTATATAGTTCTTGCTTTACCTTTGTCTTAATTGTCCAGTAGAAAACTATAAAAATAAGGTATATAAAATAAAGCCATATTAGTATGCTGAGCTGTGAAAGGCTCATGTTAACAACTTCTGCAGATAACCCACTACTATTTTGGACTGCTGGACTGTGTTGTATTGTTTTGCTGAATGTACGTACCTATAGTATTTAGATGCCAATGGAATACCCATCTGTGACAGGACTAAGAAGAAAAAGGGGACACAAAGGAAGGACCATTTTGTATCTGTATATACAATATAGTTGGGATAGATATACAGGTACTTTATCTTAATGAGAAGAAAGATTTATACTAATAGTATTTGGAGGATATCGTGTCTGCATCTTGTACTATGGATAACCACTAAGAAGATAACAATGTACAATGTATTAATTATTGAATATGTGTTCTTAATCAGTT
>NW_004524604.1:14917355-14921940 GCF_000260255.1 Octodon degus | reverse complement strand
AAAAAATAAACTAGAAAAAAGAGAGAAAAGCAAACTTCTGACATTGCCAATCCTATGGATAACCCACTACTATTATGGACTACTGGACTATTTTGGATTATTTTGATGAATTCACACACCTACAATATTTAAATGGCAATGAAATACCCATCTCTGACAAAACTAAACAAAAAGGGGATATAAATGAAGCACCATTTTGTAACTGTATATAAAAAATAGGATAGATATACAACTACTTTCTCTTAATTCAATGAGAAGAAAGATTTGTACTAATAGTGTTTGGACAGTATATCATGTCTGCATGTTGTACTATGAATAACCACTATGAAGACAACAATATGCCATATATCAATTATTGAAACTGTCACACTAATCCATTTTTTATGAACTGTTTTCTTTTACTGTTCTCTTAAACGGCAGTACAGTACTGTATGACAACTATAAATAAATTTCACTTTTGTTTCTATGGTTATTGCTTTGCGCTTCCTAGCAGCTCCTGCTGCTCTTCCTCTTGCGTCCAGACACCCTGAGCTCTGTGCTACGGCACAACATCACACTGTGTGGTGAGCACACAGCAGCACAGCTGCAGCTATGACAATGTCCTGCGTGCATATGCACTGCTTATGTGGTTTGTTCATATCAGTCTACAAATGTCCATAATGTGAGGCCCATTGGTATCTGTGAAGCAACTCCAAAGTTCAGAATCCAGGGACTTACTATATTTGCTCTCATACAAAAAGAAACACAATAGCATTAAGTAAGTAACAGCAATAGGTAAATCTTGACAATTTCTTTTTTCCTTTTTTTTTTCCTGTGTTTTAGGAAAGGGTCTACAGAGTGTTTGGGGTCTCACTACTAGATTGGAATCATTGTGATCCACCTGCTTACAGGCTCCCAAGAGCTGGGATTACAGGCGGGCACTAACAGGCCCAGTATCAATTGCCATCTCACCCACTAATCTGTTTTGAAACTGTCTCATTGCTGTGTGTTTCTCAATAAAATAAATTTTTTAAAAAGGAAAAAAAAACAATTTTATAAATGCAATTTTTTCCTCTTCTATTATTATCTCCTTCATTTTTGAAATATGAATTCACCACAGAAATATATATGCACTTAAAGGTATAGTGCTCATGAGAAAATTTACACTATCCTTTATAGACTACATGTTTATATCATAAGAATTTCTATTCATTTTCTCATTTACTCTTTATATCAGTGGAGTAATATGGGTGCTATTATTTCTATTTTACAGATAACAATTGCAACTGAAAGCACTCACTATATTAAATACAAAATGTTGCTTGATGGAAAAATTGTAACTTAAGCTTCTCCTTTATTTATTTATTTATTTATTTATTTATTTGTGATACTGGGAATTGAATTCTTGTCCTTGTCCTTGCCAGGCAAGGGCTTATTCTACTGAGACATCACCCCAGCCCCAAGCTTCATTCTTTCTGAGTCTAAACTCTTAGCATATATACCTTAATTTTGATCTGATAATCATAACTTTTGGTATAAATTACAAGGAAATTTCCTTACGTAGAATTACCCACAATCAATGCAGTTTGGAAAAACCCAATTAATAGAAAAAAATTCAAATGTAATCACTACCTTCATGAGCTATTGCATTTATTGTGTCTTATAGTTATCAAAAACAATTTTTACAATGAAACCCATCACATCTGTCAAAGATATGTAAACTTCTAGAGAGAAAATGAAGTGTACTGCCAAGTTCTGCCATTGTTACTTTAGGTGTAAAGATATAACTTTAATTTATATTTTGGCATACATATAGCAAGAGATTTCTGTTGCACTTACTCCTGCTGAAACAAGCATGGACAAAATATTATAGTTGCCATTTGCTATCCCAGATACTCAAGGCTACTGTCAGTAGGCTAAAAGTTCATAAAAACTGTGCAGATGAAATCAGCCAACTGAATTCCAAGATGACTGGAAAATCATGCTGCACTTTCAGACCCATCATTTACAAGAGACATTCTGTTTAAAGAAATACCAGGAGCTATTCCATGGACTTTGCCAACTGACATGAGACACTGTAGGTGAAGGAAGTGAGCATCTACTGCTGCTCACCCAGTTAAAGTCCAGGCTCTCTAGGTTGTCATGCTATCATGGAGAGGGGAGATCTCTTCCAGAACTGTAACATTGGACAAGGAACTGAGGCTTACATATTCCTGTGGGAAAGATATTATGCAAAAAGGCCCAGTTTTGGCTCTTTCTTGTGGAAAGAAGACTGAGTTGAGGAATGTTTCTTTCATCACCCAAAGCATGATGGATAGCAGATTACAGAAGACTATATGCTCCGAGTCCGTGGAAGTCTCCTTTCTAAGGAATGCCAACATCAGGTCAGCAATTGCTAATCTAGTCAGGTGTGATGCAGGATCACCGTGGTACTGCCTTGCTGGTATTGTTGCTTGCTCTATTTTGTTGGTGACATTTCTGAGCTAGACTGTTAATTTATTTTGTCCACAGTATACAATTGCTGATGTCTCTTGAAGGACACAGTTTTGAGCAGGTACAGTCTTTCAGACCACCAGAGATGGTTGTTTTTTAGCAGGGTTTCTTTAACTGTCTCTTTTCTTGTTCTGTTCTCCAGGTCCTGTCTTACATTCTTCTACTATTTGTAGCTGTTAGTCTTTGATTTTGACAGCTCTCAAGAACATTCATTGCTCCACAGCCTAAACCAACTAAAGTGAGATGCTTTTCAAGGTAGAGTGATGCAGCTTACACCTTGTGTTTTACCCAGCTTCTGCACTGTGGGCAGAAGTAAGGGCAAATTGCTCTACACTGTCATCCACCTGGTTCTTTCCTATGGAATAGCATTATGGTGGGAGGAAGGATGAGCCTGTGGGTGCAAATTGGTGAAACAGTCTGACTTTGGTCCAGAGCAGTGGTAAACCAAGGGGAATGGCATTTTTCACTACTCACTAGCTGCCCAATCAATCCATGACAGTTCTTTTAGCCTAGGAAGCTGGTGCAATTGAGAGTAACACTTGTCTAGCCCCCTGGAACAGAGGTAAACTGGAAAGGCAGGCTATACTCTTTGGCAGCTTGGACTGAGAAACTAGGCAACATCATCTTGATGTCAGCATCTGTTCAGTTTAGGCCATGCATGAGCATGTCAGGTAGGCTTTGGAGAATGAGATAACCAGGGCCACAGGAAGTACTCTGCATACCGTTTCCTTTCAGAAAGTTATAGGGGATTGCTACCTGACCCAGTTGATAGTCTGTCCTCTATAGATATGGCATTCCGTGTTTAGTCCCCACCTCTAATGCTATGGCTAGCCCCTTTTTTCTGAGTTTCACAGATTTTGTTGAATAACTGCTTCTTTATTTTCTGTAAAACTTTGAGTGATCAGCCTTGTTAATTTTCACCAGATTAAAATAAATAATATCATTAAGACAAATTTTGTGAGTTCACTGTACTATTTTTCTGAAGCCCTACCCTATTTTTTAATTCATTTTTTCCTAGAGTCCAAGAAGCCCAGAAGATTAATGTAGTAAGTTAAACATCTCTAACTATTTACTCAATTAGACAAAATTTTGCAGGTTATAAGATTTTCAAAATCTTATGTTCCTTAAAATGCTGTCATCAGAAAAATTACACATTTAAGATTTGCCTCAGGAATTATTTTATTTTGTCTCAATTATATTAAAATACCATATGCTCTATTGTAATAAGAATGATGAAAATGATTGCTGGAGGAATATTGTATTGACATTTCTAACTTTCCTGCCAAAAACTTTCCAATTAAACCAGTAGCATATTGTCAGTTAAATATGAATTATTAAAGGAGGGACAACACTAACAAATTAGAGGAGAATGTTTGCCATTTTCCACAGTTTTAGGATGAATTTTTTCTTATACTTGCAATGAAAGGGACTGAAAAACAAAAGGAAAATGATGCTAACAGTTCTGCAACTTCTCTTTTAGATACTAATTTCTTTGGCAGTGTATGTTATATTCTTCAAAACTAGTAAATAAAATAATGTACTGGAAAAATACAAGATATTAAATTATACATTCACATTCCTTTAAAATATTCATTTTTTAAAAATCTCATAGACATAATATATTAATATCCTCATGAAAAATTATATATTTGGAATGAATATTGCATAGTTTTGATGGCACTGCTGAGATACTTGTTTTATAGATAAAATGCTACAGTATCTAAAATGTTTGGAAGCAGCTAATCTAGGGATTCGGGTTTTAAGAAAAAAGAAAATAGCTAAGCAATACTCCATCATATAAAAATACCACATCATTTTATCCATTCTTCGGTTGATAGGCGTTTGGGTCATTTCCAAGATTTAGCTATGACAAATTGCACTGCCATAAACATGGGTGCACATAAATTGCTGTGGTGTGATTTTCTTCTGAGTAGAAAAATACTCAGAAGGGGAATAGCAGAATTAAACAGAAATTTTAATTCTAGTTTTTCAGAAATATGCACAAAGAAGAAGAAGAAGAAAGAAGAAGAAGAAGAAGAAGAAGAAGAAGAAGAAGAAGAAGAAGAAGAAGAAGAAGAAGAAGAAGAAGAAGAGGAGGAGGAGGAGGAGGAGG
>NW_004524604.1:14913368-14917255 GCF_000260255.1 Octodon degus | reverse complement strand
AGGAGGAGGAGGGGGAGGGGAAGACGGGGACTGAGGAGGCAGAGGGGGAGAAGGAGAAGAAGGTCTCTCTGTCCTGTTCTGGTACCTTTGAAAGGAAATGAAGATAGACTAAAGTCTGCCCACCCATTCAACAAAATAATAACAGCTTGTTACAGCTGATAAGAAATATAAGAAAAAGTGAAGAAAGAAAAGAAAAGAAAGAAAGCAGACAGAAAGAAAGAAGTTAAGAAATAGACAATAAAACAGAAAAAGCAGATAACACAAAATCATTTATCTGAAATTAATTTGATTCCATTAATGGAGCTATAGATAAATTTTAAGACTGGCTAAGAATCAAATTTGAATCGCAGGACTTCTATAACATACCTACCTAAACAGTGCTGGGACAGTTGAAACTGATGACAACAGAAAGCATATGAAGAGGGAACACAGACAAAGCCATATTCATGTGTGAAAATAATTTTGTTAAAAGACATTCTTCAGCATTCAAGTCAGTAATATGATAAAAAGTTAAATTATTCAACAGAATTTGTAACAATTAGAAATGACATGTGGGAGATAGCTCAGTGGAAAAAGTGCTTGCCTGGCAAGTACAAGGTCCTGAGTTCCATTCCTGGTACCACAAAAAAAAAAAAAAAAAAAAAGAAAGAAAAGAAAGAAAAAGAAGAAAAGAAAGAAAGAAAGAAGAAAGCAAGAAAGCAAGAAAGCAAGAAAGAAAGAAGAAAGAAAGAAAGAAAAAGAAAGAAAAAGAAGACGTGTATTACAACACTGTCTACAATTTATAAATGGAAAACATCAATATCATTTTAAGAAAGAATATATTTCCCACTAATGTAGCATACTGATTTTTAAAAACAAAAGATTTAATTTATTATTAATAAATTTGATGCACTGGACATATAAACCCTAAAAACAAGCTTGAAATTAACTTTTATTAATTTCAAAATTAGCTATGGAATATTTTCAAAATAAAACTGACAAGAAATCATGAGAATGAGGAAAGTCTTATTACTTTCTATGCTTTTCATAAAGCTTAGGGCCTTATGTTTTTCCATATTTCAAATATTACAATTTTTCTTAACAGTCTAGGAGTATTCTTATGACCCTAGTTATCCCAGGAAGAAAAATCTGCAAACTCAAGTTACACGAACCTTTTTAAGCTGGGTAAAATCTTGGACACCATACACTGGTACATGTTCTTTGGGCCATTAATCTAATTCCAAGGTAGAAATTTGAGAGTGGTGGGGGCAGGGGAGATGGCTCAGTGGAATAAGCACTTCCCTGGCAAGCGCAAGGGCCTGAGTTCAATCCCCGGTTCCACCAAAAGTTAAAACCATTAGCTCCTTGGAAGCCAGTTTGCTAGGAATTCCAGGTGTCATTTCTATGGACACATTTATAAAGCATACAGACAATGTACTTTTTGAGCCAGATGGATAACTACACTCTGTAGTCTAAAATGTGAACATGAAGAACCATGCCTACATTCTGAATTTCTGGTGAAGTGTCCAGCTCAGGTCTGAGCAGAACTCATTAAATTTCTGGTGAAGTGTCCAGCTCAGGTCTGAGCAGATGGAAAAATCCACCTTCTCTTTTCTACTTGTTTTCATCTCCTCCATTCTCCAACAACTAAAATATCATTTTATATGCTGATGATCTAATCATACAAGTAAAATTAATGACTCCTTACTATAACGTGCTCAACACTTTATGTGAGACCCATTAGAAACTATATATTGGCCTATCATATATCACTGTCAAGATTTTATATATATATATATATATATATATATATATATATATATAGAGAGAGAGAGAGAGAGAGTAACATCAAATGCTATGGATTCAGAAAGCGTTTCCTACTTAAAATCATTCTTACATGTTCTGGATTAAATAAATGTAAGAATAAATAATTCATAAAATTCACAAGGAGCTAGAAAATAGTATAAAATATCAGCCAAAATCATTTTGAAATTTGAAACTCAAAGACTTAAATATAGCACTTGAGGAGTTCTGCCCTACTTGCATTTATTTAAATAGAAATTGAGCTTCAAATCTTATAGATTACTAATAACACAGAACAGTAAGGTGATTTCCCAGATGTAGAGTCCATTTGCCCATTAAAAAGCCCAAAACTTAAATTGGTACAACATTGTATGCATAAAACAAAACTTCATTATGTTAAACGAAATGAGAAATAAAGTATTCAGTAGAGCATTTTGACACATTCCAGTAATCCCAGTAGGTTAACCAGAAGGGAGAGTTCAACACAATCCAGGAGATTAAGACCATATCTCAAAATAAAAACTAAAAAGTGCTGGGAATGTACCTTAGTGTGAAAAGGAAGAAATATACACACATGTGCACACACACACACACACACACACACATGTGAGAGGGCAGATTGAGGCTATATTACATAGGATATCACATGTGAAAAACTATATTACTATAAAACTAAAAACCTTTCCTCTTTGGTCCCATAATCTCCTTGATAAGAAAATTTGAGACACTACTGAGTTACAGGATGTTACAGTAAAAGTTCTCTTATATCAGTGTGCCTAAGTAGAGTCACCTAGAGAGAAAATATTCCCCAGGCTTTCACAGAGAGCAAATTGGTCAAGCAATGGTCGTGACTCATCCACATAGCTGACACTGACAAAGGATCTACAAACTGTGGTACAGGGTTTCAGGCTAAATCCTGAGGGGATTTGACTGACATTGCCAGATACAAAAGTTACATTTCTTGTTATATAGATCTTGCTTTATCTTGGTCTTTACCATCCAGCAGAAAAGTATAAACACAAGGTATATAAAGTAAAGCCATATTAATATGCTGAGCTATAAAAGGCTCATGTCAACAACTTCTGACATTGTCAGTCCTACAGATAACCCACTACTCTTATGGGCTACTGGACTATATTGGATTATTTTGCTGAATTCATGCACCTACAATATTTAAATAGTAGTGGAATTCCTATCTTTGACAAAACTAAAGGAAAAGGGGGATATAAATGAAGGACCATTTTGTATTTGTATATACAAAATAGTTAAGATAGACATACAGCTACTTTCTCTTAATTCAATGAGAAGAAAGATTTGTACTAACAGTGTTTGGACAGGATAACATGTCTGCATCTTGCACTATGAATAACTACTACAAAGACAACAATGTGCAATGTATTAATTATTTTAACTGTCATACTAACCTGTTTTGAAAATGTTTCATTGCTATTTATTTCTTAATAATATTAATAAAAAATAAAACTAAAAATCTTACTATAAAACTAAAAACTATGTGAAATCTATAGTACTCAAATTCATAGAAATAGCATAGAATGATGATTGCTACATGCAAGGTAGTAGAAGAAATGGAAAGATAACAGTGGAAGAGTGCAGTTTCAGTATGCATAATTAATGTGTTCTGGACATCTGTATAATACAGTGCATTGAAGCAACAATACAGTGCATTGAAATTTGCTAGATGTATTGACCTTATGTACACTTTCTATCACATACAAAACCAGTAATAATTATTATAATACTGGTAAGAAAAACTCTGAAATGCATGGATTCAATGGATATGCTGGTTTGATAGGAGCACAAAAAGTCACTGAGCACAAGACATTAAAGATGCACAATTTTAATCTGTCTTCATAACGAAGTCAAAAATAAAAAATAAATCCAGCTCTATGCTCTAGTTTCATAATAGAGTTGTGTTTTAAAAGTGCTACAGCTCTAAATGGAATGATAAAGAATAAAATGAAGGGCTGGAGAGATGGCTCAGTGGTCTAAGGCACCTACTTAGAACAAGCTTAGCAAAAGCATCAGGGACCGCGGTTCAATCCCCCAGCACCACATGCCAGCCAGCCCTGCCCCCTGGTGGGCTG
>NW_004524604.1:14910108-14913268 GCF_000260255.1 Octodon degus | reverse complement strand
AAAAAAAAAAAAAGAATAAAATGAAGTCTTAAAACATAAGAACTAGATATTTGCATATAATTTAATGTTTCAAATTTATATTGTTGGGACTGGGCTGCAAAGCAGCATCAAGCCATGAATTTAGCCTAAAAGTGTCCACATCTCTGGGTCCCTAGGAACTGGACACACCTTATACAAACCTCTGGAATAACTATGTTTCATAGAATTTACTTAAACAAGTGTTTCCAAAATATGCATAAAATGTAGTCCAAACTAACAAATCTCATCATAAAGGCATTAACTTCAATATGAATCCTCAAAACAAACAAAAAAAATGGATCATGAGTAAAACTAAACATTAGAATTTTTAGATACAACTTATAAAATGACTATGCTTATCTTGTTTAAGGAAATAAAATATAAGGCTGAAAATATATCAAGGAGGCTCCAATAAACAATCAAGCATTTTTCAAATTGATCAGCAGATAGGTATAGATGGTATAGATACGTTCAGATACATGATATAGGTATATAGAGAGATAACATACATATAGATTATATAGATATTGATAGAGAAAAGATGTAGATGTAGATGTATAGATATAAGTATAGATATAGATGTAGACCTAGACCTAGACATAGACTTAGACATAGACACAGATATAGATATTAATAGAGATAGAGATGTAGATGGAGATAGATGGGCAATTTTAGACTAAGTTCATGTCTTGTTACTTTATATACCCACTTCTGAATAATATAAACTTGAACCATGAATCAACATATAAATATTTAGCACTAGTTTTAAAGACTTAATTTTATTTTTTCTCACTGCATTCAGAACTATAATATTTTTTAAAAACAAGTATATTGTGGAATTAGGCACTGTTGAATAGAGAATTATTTAATTTACTGATAGACCATAAGAAATTACGTAGCTCTTAGGCCAGAAGCATATGGACAAAGTCTTAGAAAGAAAGAACAGTAATGAAACAACTTTTCTAGCTCTTTCTTTCTTTCTTTTCCTTTTTTCTTTTTTTTTTTTTTTTTTTTTTTTGTATTTTAAGGAAGGGTGTTCAGGGTCTCACTATTTGATCAGACTCACAGTGATCTACCTGTTTACAGCCTCCCAAGAGTTGGGATTACGGACTCGTGCCACCATGCCCAGTCTCAATTGCTATCCGAGCACACCCCTGGGACAGGGCTGGCACAGCAGGCCCAGGGATCGAACCCTCGGGCCCTGTGCCTGCTTGCAAGTGCTTTAATCTGCTGAGCTATTTGGCCAGAACAAAACAACCAATATTTAAATAATTGTTAAGAATTTTATATGTAATAAACATAGTCTTTAGATAGAAAAATTCCAGTGAAACACCATTTTATATATCATAATCACATGCAATTTGTCAATAAATATCAGTGTGAATAAATAATAAAATTGCTCACTCTTAGATAATAAATATGTACATATACACATGTCCAAACATATTTATGCATATATACATATGTATATATATATTGATATATAATATATCAAAATATAAACATAAAAAATATTGCTTAAGCAAAAAGTGATGAAATTTGTATGGAAATTTGAATATTAGAAAATAAGCAGGAAAAAAGAAAATAGGCAGAAAATTTTAAAAGCAAAAGTGATTATCAGTCCTAGCCCAGGTCCAGTGAGTGTGTGGAGAGCTTCCTGCTACCCTGCGCTGGTGGGACCAGTCCCAGCCAAGGCGCAGGGTGGGTCGGAACCCCCTCCCACACCCTTGGGCCGCCCCCCACCACTCTGCATTAACTCCCCCATGCCGCCCGCTGAGTAGCAATTTCTGCCCAGTTCCTGGAATCCCCAGACCCAGTCCTAGCCCAGGTCCAGTGAGTGTGTGGAGAGCTTCCTGCTACCCTGCGCTGGTGGGACCAGTCCCAGCCAAGGCGCAGGGTGGGTCGGAACCCCCTCCCACACCCTTGGGCCGCCCCCCACCACTCTGCATTAACTCCCCCATGCCGCCCGCTGAGTAGGAATTTCTGCCCAGTTCCTGGAATCCCCAGACCCAGTCCTAGCCCAGGTCCAGTGAGTGTGTGGAGAGCTTCCTGCTACCCTGCGCCAGCGGGACCAGTCAAAGCCCAGGCGCAGCATGGTTCAGACACTCTCCTGCCCCCTCAGGCCGCCCCCCACCACTCTACAGTACTCCCCCACCCCGCCCGCCGAGTAGGAATTTTTGCTGCTTCTGGGAACCCCCAGACCCAGTCCTAGCCCAGGTCCGGTGAGTGTATGGGAGAGCTTCCTCTTCCCCTACTTCAGCTTGCCCCTTGCAGGCACAGCTCAGGCCTGGCATACACGCCTGGGGTGTAATCCTGCAACTAAAATCCCTGCAGAGTGTAGAGGATAGATCCAACCAGCTAGTCCAGGAGCAAAACATCTCACCACAGGGGGCACAACAGGTTCACCCTCAAGGTCAGCAGCCGGAAGGAGCTGAGCACAGCAGCCAGACCCAAGCCAGACGCAGCTGGATAAGTCCAAACTTTGTAGAGCTGCACCGGAACTTAAGTACGTGAGAAGGTTATAACTGTAGCAAAGATCTACAACAAAGGTCAGAAGACAGTGCTACACAAAATGACGAGAAGGAACAAAATGCAACCTCAGAACCCAAGCCCCCCATAACAAGTGCAGAGGTCACTAACACAGAACAAATTGGAAATCACACACCTGAAAGCAATGAATCAATGGCTTCTGAAATAAAGCAACATCTGCAGAAAGATATAGAAGACATCAGATTGGAAACGAAAAAAGAAATCCCTGAATTTATAACATCTGCACTAAAGAATCAAATGCAGAAATATATGGAAGCAACCCAGTGCCCACCCAGAACAAGTGCAGAGGATACTAGCTTGGCTCAAATGCATGAATTAGTAGTGTGGATAGTAAACAAGCAACAGCAAAAAGATATAGAGGAAATCAGAGCGCAATTCTTTTCTGAAATGAAAAAAGAACTCTCACAACTCATAGCAGATGAAGAAGCAACTACAGAAACATAGGGAGGAAACCCAATCTCAAAAAAAACATTGCAGTAAAAGAATTTCTAACTGCTTCTAAAGAAGAAATTGATAAAAAAAAATCCAGGAGATTAGAAAAATGACGGATTCCCTGAATGAACAATACAGGAAAGAAATAGATCGCATGAAG
>NW_004524604.1:14897534-14902803 GCF_000260255.1 Octodon degus | reverse complement strand
TCTAATGGTGTTTGTAAATAGGATCTCAAGTCTGCATCTTCTACAGCAATTAACCACTAAGAAGAATATATGCAGTGTGTTATTTGTTGAAACTGTACTTCCAATTTGATTTGAAACTGTCTCATTGCTATCTGTTTATCAATAAAATTTTGAAAAAAAAGTGATTATCACTCCTTAATGTCTTATACTTCATACAAATTAGTAGTATGAAAGTAATTTGGAGTCTGAGAGTGGTGGCACATGCCTGTAATCCCAACATTGGGAGGTAAAACCAGGAGAATCACTACACGTCCAATCTGTGTAGTGAGACAATGTAGACCTGGTACTAAATAAATAAAACAAAACAAAACAAAAAAGTAAAAGTAATTTGGACCTGGTGCATGGGGGACATCAATGCAACTGGAATAGAGAATTCCCAACTATATATACTCTCAACTAGACTCTAATATTATTTAAATAGCTTTAGATAATATAAAAATAAGGATAATTTCTCCACTACTTTCATAAGTTGGTAAAATATCATTAGCAAAAATCAGCATAATAATTATACAATTCTAAATGCATGTAACTCTTGTTTATGACTATAAATTCAAAACACCTCAAAACATTTTCAATCAAAGTTCACTCAAAGTGTAACACAGTAAACCTTACAGTTATCAAAATAATCCAAAGTAGTGCTCACATTAGTAAGCAAATTAATGAAACTGATCACATCAATTTTAAAGGTTTATGTACACAGATACAGAAAAAAAATGGTGAAAGATAGAAATATGTAGTCAAAACTTGAAAATTAATAATAAGTGAGTCATATTAATTTGTTTTCAAAAATGTATTAAAGTCTACAAATGTAAATTATGCTCTAGTGCTTTTAATTATAACTTTATGATTGAGATCAAGACTAGAGTTCCACTATCACTCGTTTTAGACACTGCTTGATAAGTTTAAAAAGGCAAGCTAAATAATTGAATATTATAAAGAACAAAGAAGTAAATACTTACAAGCAGATAGATAACATAGTTGGTGAAAGTTCCCAAAAGACTCTACTAATAAGTTTTAAAACATGAGAATTTGACATCATTACTTGATACAAATCTATTTTGTGTTACCCAAATGTCTATTAAAAGAAAGTTTTAAAATTTAAAGAGCTCATTTATAGCAGGAGCAAATTAAATCAAGCATTCAGGATTAAATCTAACCTATTCTGTAGGGAAAAAAAATAAAAGCATTAAAAAGACTAAGTAAATTCGAGCTACAAAACATTTTTTGTGAATTGAAAGACATTTTGTAAATATATTAGTTCACTCTAAGTCAATCTAAAGATTTGATGTCAGTCTAATAAATATACCATCGTTTAGAGTGCAATATGATGAAATATAAAATTTAAAGGGACAAATGAATGTTCATAAATAGGTAAGACAGTCTTGGGAGAAAGAAACATGTCCATGGCTTATAGGAGTAGGACAGAGACAAGTGGGAAAGAAGAGGCAGCCAAGAAGTTGTACATGCCAAACTGCAGGGGGATAATTAATAAATGCTGCTGAGGAATTGCAGTTTCCATAAATGAAACAAACAAACAAACACCCCCCAAATAAAACAAAATAGAATTGGAATTCTCAACCTATACAGAGAAAAACCATGAGTAAAAAAAGCAACAAAAGAAACTTACTTAAAAAAAAGAACATAATAGAAGAAAGGCTTTATGGTACTGACCAAATTTGTTGAAGATGTTAAAGCATACATTATGTATTATGTTCAAAGTAAAATAATTTTTGAAGTTCTGTATATTGAACCCAAAGCATGCCATTAATGGACTCTACCACTGATGTACACCTCTAGCCTTAAAATAAAAGACATTTTAAGCATTTGTGTTTGTCATGGTGTGAATCTAGATGAACACCAAAAGCTTCATTTGGACATAGGTGAGGCTTTTGAAAGGTGAGTGAATCTGGGGTGTGTCATTTGGGGACTTGAGGGGATGTGGTGTTAAGGAAGACCCACCCTGGGTGTGGATGCCAGCAGCCCAAAGGCAGGTAGCATGGGGAGGATAGAAGAGAGAAGCAAGCTGCTCCTCCTGCTTCTAGCCTTGCTTGGGTCTTGCTTTCTTCTGCCTGCCCTGTTTGCCAGGGACTGCTTCTCTTCTGTGATGCCTTTCTGCCCCACCACCCTGCCTTTCAGCCACCTATGGACTGAGCCTCTACAAATCATGAGCCAAAATAAACCTTTCTTCCTTTGAGTGTTGAATATTTTGTCTTGGCAATGAAAAAGTAACTGAGAGTTTTTATTTTGAATTGGTTTAAATAATCACTTGTGCTGGGATTTAAGCATAGTACCAGGATTCAGTGTATGAGGCATGAATGGAATAATCTGGAAAAGATGAAGATTTTTTCCACACCACTTATCTCACTTGTTCTTCAGCACTAGCATTTGAGAGCAGGGTCTTCTCCTTGAGCAACATCCACACTGCTTTGTTCATGTTGAGACAGTGTTTCTCTAAGTCATTGAATTACCTAAGCTTTAGAATCCTCAGGTTTCAATTTCCCAGAGTGCCGGAATTATAGGCACGTGACCACATGCCCTGATCCTCTCTTCCCAATTTGGTCAATGGTCATTTTATTGAAATTTTTTTATCATTCAATGAGATTTGTTAATAATCACACAAAAAGACAAATAATTATGTACAACTCATATGCAGTTCTGTCTCTGTATGAAAGCTGCAAAAGTTTAACTTATAGCATTCTTCTAATCTTACATTGGCCATAACAAAACATGGGGAATAAAATTAAATAAAATTAAACTAATCCTTACATACAAATGGAAAATTAACAGAAAAATTCAACAAGTTATAATTCCACCAGATAAAGTAAATGGTTTTGTCTATAATCTTATTTAGAATGATGAAGATGTTGTTGCATATAGCATTGCCATATTTTTTCTCCATCAATATCTTACAATTAAGCTGAAAGTAAGTTATAGAAAAGCACATACAATATAATTTGCTTCCAGTCTCATGAAACCAGACAGAATTGTATGGTACCCTACACATATATTTTTCAAGTTCTTGCAGATTACAAAAGATCTCATTTATGTTTTGGCAATGCTAAAGTATCCATTGTTTAAGATTTAGTATTTGGCCCTTTAATATATCAAAACTTTCCATAATGAATACATGAATTCTGTTAAAAGGTACAATCAATATTTTATAGTAGATGTCTGGAGATACAACTATTAGGTCATTCTGATGAGTATACCAGTCTTTGAGACTCAAGTTTTAATAATTATTAAAATTTTTCAGAAATATTCATTTTTATTCTAATTTCTTTAATAACATGAAGCTTAACAGTAATATATCACTTGGTTGTCATTATTTCTTTTAGGAACTGTATGCCTTTAAGTTCATTGTCCATATTTTGATGGCTTGCAAAATACTTTTAAGCTATGAAAATTACATTGCATTTACTGTCAAATGTTTTCCCAAATTTCCATATGGTTCTTCATATTGAATCATTTTTCTTTCAAGTGAATTCCTAATTTCTTGGAAAGTAAAAGGGTGCAAATTTCCAGATATGATAATTAAGTACCTTTCCATTGCTCTACTACAAAATACTATGTAAAAGATGTGGCACTATAGTTTTTTAAAGTTTAATTTTACTTGTGTCTCTTTGTATATAAATATTTTAATGTAGTTAGTGCATTCTCTTCTTTATTCTCTACTGAAGTATATAAACAATGTTTCCTTCTATTTAAATTTCCAGTTTTGAGTTTTGGTTTATCTTAAATAACCCTTTGGTAGGTAGACTAATATATTCCTATAGAGTTATCCATGTTCTCATCTTTGGTGTCTGACTATGTTATCTTACATGGCAGAAAGAGCATTTGTAGATGTGGAACAGAAATAACTATGACCTGAGAAGATTAATCGAGATTGTCCATATGACCTCGATCTTAGGATGTCACAGTAGGCTAAAAGGTCACAAACTGAGACAGATTTAGATGTGCTACACTGCTGACTTTAGAAATTGAGACAACAAGTTGTGTATGATGTTACAAGCAGTAGTCTCAAGTCTTTGGAGGCTGAGGCTGGAGGATCCCAAATTCAAGCCCAGTCTGGGCAATTCAGAGACTTAACAAGATCCTGTTTCAAGCAAACAAACAAGGACAAAAGAACATAGCTCAGTGAATAGAACACAGTGACAAGCACCTTAAACCCTACATTTAAGCCCCATTATGACCACCAAAAACAAAACAAAAACAAACAAAAACCAGTCTAAAGACTTCCTATGGCTACTGGATAGAAGAATTTATGAATGCAGCATTCTCTTTGGCATGACTGATCACATCAACATGAAATAATCTTGACTCTCTTTTAAATTTTCCAGGGTAGGTGAATTCCATTAGTGACTGTCAGCATTTACTGACTACTACAGATGTAAAGGTCAGGGATGTTTGATGCCATAAACATGCTGCCTATATTTGATGTCTGTTAAACAATGTATTCCCAGCAGTGCAGTGCAGTTTTATTGGCATCCATAGGTAGCACATGCATTGCTGAAAATTCAAAATTAAGAACATAGAACACACTAAGGAAGAAAGAAAGCAACATTTTGTGATAGATTTTTGAACCAAGTATCATACTAAGTGACTCATATATGCTTTCCCAATAAGTTTCACAAAAAAGTTCATTATAAAGATATAATTATCCCCATATCCTAATGACAGAGATGGAATGCTGAGTAAATAATTCTTGAAATCAATGAACAATGGAACCTGACCTGCACAACAGTTGTCACATAGCTTCAGAATTTTTACTACTAAAAAATAGTAAATGAGACAGAGAAGATGTAAGCCTACAGGAATTAAGAACACATAGGTTAAACATCAGCTAATGTTTAAATAGCCACAGCAGCAATTTTTTTTCAAAAATATTTGAAGAAATATAAAAGCCAATTAGATATAGTCATATAGCCAAGCTAAGCATTCAACAACTCAGCAACATAACTGAACTAAGACCAAGTGGAAGGCCTAAAATGATGCCAAAGGCTTTAGAGTTGACAGTGAGGCAGCTTGCCATTCCAATTCTAAATGTGACATGGGAGGACTGCCTACAATTATTTGAATAAAAATTACAACCAGTCAACCAGAGATGTTGTCAGGTTCTACCTTTCAAGAAGCAATATAAGCACACATGAGCTAACGCAGATGAAGAAAAAGAAGTGAGAGAATGTTGAGAAGAAGAGGAAGAGGAAGAGGAAGAGGAAGAGGAAGAGGAAGA
>NW_004524604.1:14895585-14897434 GCF_000260255.1 Octodon degus | reverse complement strand
GAAGAAGAAGAAGAAGAAGAAGAAGAAGAAGAAGAAGAAGAAGAAGAAGAAGAAGAAGAAGAAGAAGAAGAAGAAGAAGAAGAAGAAAAAGAAGAAGAAACAGAGAAACAGAGACAGAGAGAGCTAAACTATTGTCAATGATAGGTGAAAAACTAATGTTGTGGTTTGGGAGTTTTACAAGGGTAACAATATATTAGAAGGCACAATTTATAATATTTTATAATGAATCACCCAAAGCATTATATACCAACAAATGCAGGAAATCTATCCACACAATAAATACTAAAGAATCCAGCTAAGGGCCTAGAGCTCATAACAGTGCCTCCCACAATCCAACTGGAGGCCTAGAGCCCACAAAAGTGTCATTTAGGCCCTCTTCACAGATCTGTGCTGTAAAGGCCCAAAGGTCAGTGGTGGAAGGTAGGAGGTCTATGCCAGCAGGATGAAGGATCTGCACTAGCAGGCTGAGGGATATGACCTGGAGGTAGGAAGCAAAACTCAAGGTAAGCATCATGGCTCCCCCAAAGGTATCACTGCAATCCTCTGCAACAGTGAGGTCCTGAGCTTCTCCAGCAATGTGGAAATTTAAGTTCCCATCCGGAAAGCCAATGTGACAAGCTTCTCCAAGAGGCTGAGCAGTGTACTGTCTTCCCCTCCAGAGCTTGGAAGCAATGCTCAAGATGAGGACCAAAGGTTCTCCAAAGTTCATTGGGAAAGACAGCATGGAAAGGTCCTCCAGCAGAAAAGCCCAAGAGAACCAGCAACTTCCAACAATTTCAACAGCCTCTCCAAACAGCATCCCTAACAGCATTCTGGAAGCTTCTCTTGTTCTGCCATTATGTTGCTTGCAACAACCTTCAGGTGGGCCTCCCACACTAGCACCATTGCTAGTTTAAATCAGCGGGGTATAACAAGTTGACTACCAGTTAGCTATCCACCATAACCAAAACAAAGACAAAAAAAAGAAAAACTAGAAAGGATATGATATGGATAGTTAAATAGGAGGGATGTGTTAGGAGTATGGGGGGCAGGAAGGCTATTACAATAACTTAAAATATTTTTAGACACCAATTACTGAAGTAAAAACTGCAGAAAAATAAATATAATTGTATTTTTTTGAAACTCAGGGTTTGGAAACAAACACCCCTGAAGAACTTGCAAAGACATTTAAACATTTTCAAATGTTATTTTTAAAGGCTTGTTGAGATTTCGTTTTCTTTATGTTGCTAAATATGAGTTTAGAACAACTACACAGTGAGTACAAAGTGAACTGAAACATTTTAAATAGAATTTTAGAGTCACTTCCAATGAGTCATTTACCATTAAAAATGAATCAATGTATAAAATTCAAGTGGTAACACAGATTCAATAGCCAAAATAATAATTCAATAGGTACAAAAGAAAAAATCTAACAGTACTGTTTTCAGAATTGTTTGACACACGGTTTTTAATTTCATTCAACAGAGACTAAACTACTAGTGTTTGATCATGTGAGACAAATAAAAATAAGTTTATAAGATAACATTTCACCAAAAGGAATGAAAGTGGACAGGCAAGATGGGCAAGCACAGGGACCAGGCTTTGATTCTCCAGCATCACATGCCACATGGGCTCTGCCCCTGGGTGCTGAGCTGGCCACCAAGGCCTGCTGTGATACAGTGCAACTGTAACCCCCGCACTGGGGAGACTGAAAACAGGAGGATCATTACAAGGCCAAACTGCATAGCAAGACCCTGTACCAAATAAATTAGAAGAAGAGAAAGAAGGATGAGGTGGAGGTGGAGGAGGAGAAGGGGGAGGGGGAAGAGGAAGAGGAAGAGGAAGAGGAAGAGGAAGAGGAAGAGGAAGA
>NW_004524604.1:14893229-14895485 GCF_000260255.1 Octodon degus | reverse complement strand
AGGAAGAGGAAGAGGAAGAAGAAGAAGAAGAAGAAGAAGAAGAAGAAGAAGAAGAAGAAGAAGAAGAAGAAGAAGAAGAAGAAGAAGAAGAAGAAGAACTGTTCACATACTTAAAGTTGATTTTAGGGCTTGTCAGATAGCTCAGTGAACTAAAGTGCCTGCTTAGGTACAGTGCAGCAGCTGCGGTTGTATCCCTTGCACAGCATGCTAGTTCCACACCTGGGTGTGCTGAAACTGTAATTGAGACTGGGTGTGGTGGTTCGCACCTGTAATCTCAGTGCTTGGGAGGCTGAAAACAGGACGTTCACTATGAGTCTGATCTATGTAGTGAGACCCTATTGACCCTGTACTAAATACATAAAAATAATTAAATATAAAGTTGATTTTAATATTTTGCTTCAAAACTTTGTATAGGGGTCTCTGTTAATACAGAATAATACATGAAAAATCAGCATCTTGGTCTAGCAACACTGTACATTCAACCCTTCAGTATCTGAATGCCCTATGTGTGTAGATTCAACCAATAACAGATATAAAATATTCCTCCAAAAATTGTATCTGGCTTGGACATGTGTAAACTATTTTTTTAATGTTATCCTCTTAAGAATATTTACATAAAATTTACATTGTATTAAGCATTAAAAAGTAAATAATCAAGAGGTGATATAGGGGCGAATGAGATTGCTCAGAGGTCTAAAGTACCTGCTTGGTCAAGCTTAGAAAGGTCCAGGGGACAGCTGTTCAATCCCTGGCACCACATGCCACACCAGCCCCGCCCTCAGGGTGGGCTGAGCCTGAGCTGGCCAAAAAAAAAAAAAAGAAGAGATGATATAAAACATATGTAGGGATGTCCAGGTTGTTTTCAAACACAATTCCTTTTTATTTTAGAGAATTGAGCCTCTTTAGGTTTTGATATTTGCAGGGGAACTCAAATCCAATCACCCATGAATACTGAAGTATTAGTGTAGTTTTAAAATAGTATGAAATTATGTTTAAAATTATCCATAAAAAGGGCTGAGGAGATAGATCAGTAGAATAAGCATTTGCCTAGCAAGCGGAGAGTCCTGAGTTCAATCCCCGGTACTGCAAAAAAAAATAAATTAAATAATCCATAAAAGAGAGACGATACTGATGTTTGATGACTTTTTACATGTATAGTTTTACAACTTCCCAAAATATTTTTTATAGCAGTAGTAAATGAATTAGAAATCAAAAATTTTGGAATAAATAATTATTTAAAAGAAAGATAAAATATTTTTTTTCTATTGGGAGAGAAACCTATTTACTTTTGGAGAATTTAGTCTGTGTCTTTTGCTTTATTCGAAAGTTGTGTATTTCTTACAAATTTTTATAACATTTCTTAAAGTAGGCTCTTATATCTTCTAGATCCCTGGCTATATCCTCTTTATATGTGTAAATTGGATTTGTGATCCATTTTTCCTTTTCTTATTTCTTTGCATTTGCTAGAGGATTATATAGTTTATGAGCTTCTACTAAAACATGTTCATCTTATGTATCTTTTACTCCTATCTTGTCGCTGATATGTGTTCAGTGCTCTTGCTTGTTTTCAAGTTTGTTCTGTTGCTATTGTCTCAGTTTTTAAGTAGAACTGCATATAATTTACTTTTAGTCAAAATTAGCAATAAAGGTGCATGTATAGCCCCAGTATTAACCTAGGTCCTGTAAATATTTTTTTTTTATACTCAACCTGCAAGTATCGGGGTTGAACTCAGCCTGTAAGTCCTTTGTTATAACTAGATATTGCAGAAAACCTCCTTCATAAAGAAAGGCCTAAAAAAGATTAGCAAAATTATTATTAAATTGTAAGCTATCAGAAAACTCTGTAGCAGAGGGGAAAGTAGAAATACCTCGGCCATGCACACAGATTTCTCTCAAGGAGCCTCCATGTTAGAGAGCAGTAGATGTAACAGTTAGTGGATTTCAAAGGCCTCCTGAAATATTTGCTTATTAGCTGACAATATTTAACAATTATACATGCCTTTTCACAAAACTATATTAAATTGTTTTATTCTGAATGTGTGTTTGTTAGTTGTCATTTAAAAATAGAGAAGAAAAAAACCTGGGATTCAGATCAGATCAGTGCAAAAGTTAGGTTTAAATCCCAATTTCTAAGGAATATTTTTTTTTGTGTGTGTGTGTGTGTTTTGCTCCTTGAATGCCTTCAGGGCACTTTTGCATGGCTGGAGTGTTGTGGGGATCGAACTACAGCAAACTGAGGCTGCCAGCATTGTGGAA
>NW_004524604.1:14879874-14883529 GCF_000260255.1 Octodon degus | reverse complement strand
ATTACATTGATAGATTTTCGAATATTGAACCATCCTTGCATCCCTGGGATGAATCCTACCTGGTCATGGTGTATGATCTTCTTGATGATTTGCTGTATGATCTTCTTGATGATTTGCTGTATAAGTGTTTTGTTTTGTTTTGTTTTGTTGGCTCTGAATGCCTTCAAGGCATGACTGGCTGGCTTGTGTTGTGGGCATCGAACCACAGCAACCTGAGCCTGACTGCTTTGTTGAAGCAGCCCTTAAGAACTGAGCTAAGGGGCAGGTCCCCCAGAATAATCTTTAGTATTGATGTATTTCTCACTTTAAGTTAAATATCTGAATGAGTTCATAAGAATACTTAATTTTTATTCACTAAAATCAAAACTGTACAAAATTTTTGGTTTTTCATTTGGTTGCTTGAGGTGTAATTTAAAATTGAAAGTAGTAAATCACTTTGAAAGGATTAAGTCTTATCTTAAGAGCAATGTTCTTCCTCTTTGATAAAATCTAAATACTAGGTAAAATATGAAATTAGCCATATACAACTCAATTTCTGTGGCACTTCCAAATCAAATGTGAAAGTCTTATAACATGCCCTGAGACACAATGCAAAGTGATGTATTCCTGACTCAACTACAAAGTAAATGTGACAATTTGGTAGGCAAAGAAATAATCAATAGACTTTAAGGCTGTAAAAATATATTTAAGAATTTGTAAGTAGGTGTTATTTAAAACCTTTGGCCTAAAAAAAAGGAGAGACAACAAAAAAGAAAACAGTATTGAGTCCTGAGCTCTGGAACCCTCCAAAATATAGGATTTAGGAAGAAGGGCAGGACCCATCAATTGACTCGTAGATAGACTAGTAAGAGTCACATAAAGAAATGTGTTGTATCTGAATACAATATCTGAACAACTGAAAGAGAGAAACACTGATTAAATTTAGCAAGTTAGCCTCATTTATTTTTATATCTTTTTCTAAAATGCCATAAAAATGAGAATTAGTGAATAAAAATAGAAGAAAAACACAAGAATAAAATCAACAAGAAAAAATGATGAAAAAGAAAGTTAAACAAGATGTAAGAAAATAATCTAGACAATTAACTTACTGGACACTGAGCTGAAACCTAAGAGCCTTCCAGAACTTCAAGCAAGAAGAACAAAGCATACCATTACTGCCCAAAATCAGAAATCTCATGACCTGGGTGCAGCAAATTCTTTGCAAGGTTTACATTACAGATAAGCTGAAGCTTGACAATCTGTGAGAGATATTCTTATTTTGGAAATATCAAACTTGGGTTATCAGAATAAATATAGAGAAACTAAATGAAGTATTTAAGTACTTAAGCTAAATTAAATAATTAATTAAATGAAAGACTGTGTTTCCCTCTTAGTGACCAGAAATCTGACAAAAAGTTTCGATTACTCAGGAAAATGTTAGTGGTTTACTATCTCTAACAGAGAAGTTCAAAAGGAAAATTGATCCCCAGTTGGTTGCCTATTTGAATGAATTGATTTGTTTTGGGTATAAGCCAGCAAAATCTGTCAAGGATAAGATAATTGCAATTCATCTCTAGAGTGAAAAAAATTAAATCAATAATTAACAGAATATTTCTTATCATGACATTATGTCCTTGAAACAATAGCAAGATTGATTTAAGGAAATCCAAAACTACCAAAAGAGCTCTCATACATGTAAAACACAATACTAAAAGAAAACTGTAGTAAAATTTGGAGACAATAAAGTTCAATCTTCCTGAAAGAATAAAATGAAAAAGAATATCAAAATAATGGAAAAGATGGTTTGGAATGAACTCTGGCGACACATTATTAAATCAATAAATACTGTATTAAAGGAAAGAAAGTAAGTATATGAGAAGAAAAGAATAGAGAAAAATAAAAGTCAAATTTGCAACCTGATTTCACAATTCTCCGTTGTCTCAGTTGCCTTTCTCTTATTGTTGGGAGAAAATACCTGACACTCAAAATTAAGGAAAGAAAGTTTATTTAGCTCACAGGAGAGATTTCAGTCCATACCCCCGCTGACTGCAAGGCAGTCTGGCATATGGCAGAGGGCAGCAGTTCATGGTGGTGGAAAAAGCAAAAAGCAAAGGGAGGGGATGCAGCTGAAGCTTCCAGCAAACCTCTCTCCCTTCCTTCCACTCTGACTGCCAAGACTGGAGCTCCTTGGAGGAAGTGCCATGAGCCATCCTTCTTCAGTTCTCTTTATATATCCTTTAAGTGCTGAGTCACTCTAGAAAGGGTCCTCCACACTCTAGGGATGGGTGTAGAACTGCACAATGTCCATGCTCTCCCCTTGCACAGGATGAGGATGCTTACAAGTAAGGACCCGGGCTCTCTGCTGAGTCACTTAAACTTCTAAACTTCTCAAGTTAACGCAATGTATCAACCAATACATCCATAAAGAATGGTGATTGAAATCTCATCACAATAAATAATAAAGTATATAAATGTGATGATGAAGCTTCCCAATACAACGTAATAGTAAAAAAAAAATCTAAGCTACATGGAAAGAGTCCATATCACACACAATGGTTAGAAACCTAAATACCACTGCACTTAGTGCCACATTGCAAATTTTATGCTGCCTCAGTGTCTCCAGAATGGCAAGGAAAACAATCTTCAACTCACATGTTTATCATTGAAAGTTAATCAGTCTAAATGTAGAACAAAGACTTGTTGAAAACTGCATGTGATTATAAAAATGTACCTCCTATGCATGTTTCTACAGAAAGCTCCATCATGTGACATGAGACAAGTAAGTAAAATAAGAAAGAGAAAGGATTAGAAATCATGATATTTCAACAGGTACAGTACAAGGAACTTACAGAATGATAGTGGAAGAAGACCTGGGTGCACAGCTATAGAGCAGGTATGGTGGACAAACACTAGAGATCATAAAGCAGAGACAGAGTCTTAGACCAATGTCTTGAAAAGGAAGAAGAAAACTTATCAATAAACACAATGGGTTTGGAATAACAAAGAATCATTTTATCAGGTTGGTATATATTTTAGAATACACTATTGACAATTCTGCAAAACTTTAAGCCAATAAATTAGATAGCTGTGAACTTTTTAAAAAATCACGAATAAATAAGAAAACATGAAAAGATAATCATAGGCTCTGAGTCTTAGCATAAATATATGTATATATTTAAGCATAACTGTAATATAGATAACAAATATTGACTTAACCAAAAGTTTGAAGTTAGTTTTGTTTCAGGATAGAAGGTATCATGTAATAAGAATATCTTCATAGTATAGACATAATTAATAATATATTAAATGAAAAAAGCTAAGAAAAATGGTTGTGTTAGCATAAATATTAAAAACAACTAAACAATCTGAAAGTAATTTATCTGAAAATTCTATCGAAAGTATAATGTCTGTTTGGGGGACTGTTATTTTTAAAACCTATCTGTCTGTCTGTCGGTAGGTCTATCTGTCTATCTATCTATCTATCTATCTATCTATCTATCTATCTATATCATTTATCTATCATCTATACCTGCCTATGTAGAATAATACATACATACATTTATATATATACATATATATATAAATTCAATTCAAATGGCAAAATTTAATGAAAAATCTGATGTACTCTTTTTTAAAAAAAAATTATTTATGTGTGTGTGTGTGTGCGCGCGCCCAC
>NW_004524604.1:14865327-14869419 GCF_000260255.1 Octodon degus | reverse complement strand
TTTGTTGGAATAGAAGGTATTAATGATCAGAGACATAAGCTGGGCAATTTCTGCCTGAAAGGCGAAAGTCTCCACCTCCTCCTCCCCATGGTGCATCTCCTCAGGCATCTTGGCCGCGAAGGGCTGGGGTACAAGAGAGCAAGTCGGCTCCGACCGGGTCCGACGCACCGCAGGAGCAGAGCTGCGCAGTGGTGACTCAAGAGAGTGAATATTTCTTAAAAGGAAGACTATATTTGTTTGCATTTATAATTCCTAGAACCTAGTAAATGCCCAGCAGCAAATAAGGTGCCTTATAAATGTCTTTATATGGGTGAATGAAAGATTTATAATTTCCATAATTTATTCACAGAACTGAGTGTTCTTGCTGTTATTAAAAAATAAAGCATTTTCCTTTAAAGAAAAAATTATGCTGATTTAATGGAAGCTTGTTTCACTATAAGAGTCAGAAAATATTTAGTATACTTAAAAATAAAGCTTAAATGGTTAAAACATAGAGTAAGATGTTCTGAAGATATTTTAAAATAACAAATCAAACATTTGCATTACTATTACTATTACAAAGTAAACAGTATTTATCATAAGTGTGCAGAGCAGAACAGGCCCTATGCAAACAGCACAAATAAACACATACTTGACTTTCTCTGATTTAATAAAATAAAAGAAAAATTCAAAACAAACAATACAAAAGAGTGAGAAGAGATAACAGCCATCTTTTTTAATAAGAAAGATTGGAAATGGATAAATTGTAAGTGTTAAAGCAAGGCTGACACAGTAGTATAGAATAGATAAGAAAAAGAATAGGATTAGGAATAGGAGAGTGAGGAGAAAAACGATGATAAAAGGATGATCTTCAGATTAACTTAATTGAAAATATCAGGAACCAAAATATATTTCTCAAAGGCAATTTCAAAAATCTGGAAACCAGAAGCCAAAGGCTGCAATGTTCCAATACAGAATTCTTTAATCGAATCTAATTATCAGTCCAATGTTAGTAGAGAGTAAAGATATTTACAGAATCCAGCTTTTCTCAACATGCCTCTAAAAGATACAACCAATTAAAGGAAAGAATACATCAAGAAAAGGAAGATATATAGCATAAAAGACAGCCAGGTCAAAGCTATCCTCATATGAAATTTGAAAGGAGCTCCTGGCACTGAAAACATCAGCACAAAGTAGAAAATGGAAAATATTGCAAAGTACCCCCGGGGGGGAAATATATATATATATATATATATATATATATATATATATATATTATGTATATAGTACATGTCTGCACACCTATGCAGTAAAATTAGGTAACAAGTGAGGAATTTACACTAGTGAGAAATATTTGGAAAAGTAGAACAATAAAAACCAGTAGTAGTAGGGGGCCGGGGAGATGGCTCAGTGGGATAAGCACTTGCCTGGCAAAAGCAAGGATCTGAGTTCAATCCCCGGTTCCACAAAAAAAGAAAAAAAAAAGTAGCTACCAAAATTTCCAAGGAAATTAAAAAATAAAGTAAAAAAAATGTGGTAATTTAGATACACTATAACTTGGGAGGAAGTAACATTCTTATAAAATTTGCACAGCAAATATTTATGTAGCCAAAAATATTATATTTGAGGAGAATTAGTTTCTATATCTGTGGAAAGGAGGAACTGCAAAGATATCACTCACACTGAAGAAGCAGGGGTAGAGCAAGGAGAGAGGGATTAGTTGTGGTGGCAAAGGTCATAAAAACTTGTAAAGAAATGAAAAATGGATGACTGTAAAGAGGGAATAGTCAGAAGGAGGACTGTTATTTAAAAACAAAAACCTTTGGGGCATAGACTCTTAAACTATGAGAATGCATAATTTTCATTAAAAATGAAAACAAATTACTGAACACAGAGTAGAACAATTTTAATGCCATCCATACCACTGCCCTTAAGAGAAATCTAGCAGTACTTAAGTTGTATATGTGTTATATGCTTATATAGATAAATATAACCTGAAATTTATTTTTAACTCCATACTATGACCCATTCTTCAGACACTAAATACTCTTGTACAACATTGTGTTAATTACAACCTAATATTCTCAGATATAGTGGGCCCTCACTTAGCACAGAAGTTATGTTACCGACATGTCCATGATAAGTGAAAATCAACAAAGTAGTAACATTTATTTTAATATTTATATATGTTTTAAGGTTTTATAAACCCTTTCCACAATCTTGTAAACCTTTCCCACACTATTAAAAACACTTCCAATGTTCTTAACCATTTTCCAAATTTAAAAACCTATGTAATTTTAACATCATACATGTACTGTATTATACAGTATGTATTCATCTGCTAAAGAAATACATACTATAAACAGTGCACTTTATTTTGATTTAATATTCTTCTAATATGTTAGAATTAACATGTTTAATATATTTTTATATATTTTAAACTTCTTAGGCAAAAATCATTAAAATAAAAAATGGTATGCATATAAATATGTATACAGCACCATATATTACCATAAAACTCTGCATATAGTGAAAAATATGCAATTAATAATTTAGATTAATATTTTATTACTTTGTTTAGTTAAATCTTGTATTGTTTCTAATGCTGTTTTTCTTTAGTATTTTGTATTCTCTAAAACTAAAAAAATTAGGGGCTGGGGCGATGGCTCGCTCAGTAGAATAAGTGCTTCCCTGGCAAGCTCAAGGGTCTGAGTTCAATCCCCAGTTCCTCCAAAAAATAAATAAATAAATAAATAAAAATAAAAATAAAAAAATTAATTATTTTTGAAAACCCATGATAGAGTCCATGAAAGTCAAACTACAAAATAGTGAGAGGTATTGCATATAGTGTTTTTATACACAAATGTATGTGTTTTAGTCACTTTCTTGTTCTTGCAACACAATACCAAGCACTCACCGCTGAAAGGAGAAGAGGCTCATTTGGGCTCACTCTTGGCTCATGGTCAACTGGCTCAGGTGTGGCAGAGAAGCATGGAAGAGGAAAATGTGCTCCAGCATAGGTAGGAAGCAGAGTGCCTCAGGTTATACGTACAGATCTTTAAAAGCTCCATCAACACAAAATAGGACTTTTTGAAACTCGTATTTCAGACATGTGATACTGGGATTAAAGGTGTGTGATAATAAATTAATTCAGTGACTGGATTTAGCATAGCTGTGGTGTGACTAATGGAAGCCATATTCTGGGTGTCAACAAGCGATAGGTTTATAGCCTGGATGGAATGCAAAGGATGAGAGGGAACGCTGGCTTGTTGATGATTCTTGCTGCTGCCTGCTTTCCACTTGTCATGCCATGAACTGATTCTCCTCTGTGATGCTTGCTTGTCTTGCCATCCTTCCCTGGAGCCAGCTGATAGCGTGAAACCTCTACAAACTGTGAAGTAAAATAAAACATTCCTTATTTAACTTTGTTAATTTTGTCTCAGAAAAGAGAAAATTAACTAGAATATTTTGCTATCAGGAGTGGGGTCATCATTACTATGACATTATTCTACCATGTGATTAGGAAGCCTTTGTAATAGAGTGACACAGGAGATTGGAAAGGATTGGAGGTGCTGGCTGTAGAAGCAATACTGAAATGCCTCGAACTGTACAGCATGAGCAATTCTGGTTGAAGTTCAGGAGACCAGAATGCTGACAGAAATGCATTCAGTGAAAACCAGGCTCAAGAAGTTTTAGTTAGAAACAAAGACTTCATTGGCTGTTGGACTCCACACTGCACATTATCTGTGGTTATGGGTTTCTAGCTAAATCTATGTTGAGCACTAAAAGCACAGGTCCAGTAGAATAATTTTAAAAGTTTTGAGTTTGTGCAAAAAGAAAACTCTAGCCAGAGATAGAGCTCAGCAGCACAATGCTTGCCTAGCACACACGAGGTCCTGAGTTTGAGTCCTGATACCATCATCCAAAAGAAAAGAAAGAGGCCTGAGGCGAGGCGGACGCAAGGGGCCCCGGGGGCGGCAGGGTGGGCGCCGCGGCTGGCCCGGGTGGATGGAGTTGGAGGGGCGGGGTGCAGGCTGTGTGGCGGGGGGACCAGCGGCTGGGCCCGGGCGGAGCCCCGGGGAAGCGGCGCTGCTGGACGGGTGGCTGCAGCGG
>NW_004524604.1:14858829-14865227 GCF_000260255.1 Octodon degus | reverse complement strand
TTTTGCTCCTTGAATGCCTTCAGGGCACTTTTGCATGGCTGGAGTGTTGTGGGGATCGAACTACAGCAAACTGAGGCTGCCAGCATTGTGGAAGCTAAATCCCAATTTCTAAGAATAAAAATAAAACAAAAGCCATCACAATGTCTTTTTTTGTTGTTGTTGTTTTAGAGACAGGTTCTCACTGAACTGCTAAGTTGTCCAGATTGGGTTTATTGCAGTTCTCCTGTCTCAGCCTTCTACAATGCTGGGATTGTGGGCTACACCAGTATGCTTAGTGGTGATGACTAAATTTATATCCACTTGACTTGGCTGGAAGATGCCCAGATAGTTGGATGGATGTGCTTCTAGGTGTGTCTACGTGAAGGTATTTCCAGAAGAGATTAAGATGGAATCAGTAAACCAAATAAGTCTATCATTCTCATCTTTGTGACTAGGCATCTGCAAATCCATTGAGTGTTTAAATAGAAAAAGAAGAAGAAGGCCAAATGTGCTCTAGTCTTCAGCTGGGATATTCATTTCCTGGCATAACGATAAGGGTTCCTTCCTCTTGGGATTTTGGTTTCAGCTGGAATAACACCTGCTTTCTTGGATTTACCAGAGTACATATTACATGCTGGAAATTCCCATTCTCCACAATTACTAAACAAATCCTTAATAATATATCTTCTGTATATCTATATTAATCTCTCTTTTTTTTTACATTTTGTTTCTGGTTTTGGTACTGGGAATCAAACTCAGGACTTGAGCTTGGCTGGCAGGTGCTGTGTGGCTGAGCTAAATGCCCACCCAATTCCTTTGCTTCTATTTTTGTCTGGACAATGATTTTTCTATCATTTTTAATCACATGATATGAACTTCCTTTTGGTATTTCATTTTTGGTTTTGTCTTTTTGAGGCAGCATTTCGCTATGCACTTCATGATGGCCTAGAACTCACAATGTACCCAGGCTGGCCTCAGACTCACAACAATCCCCCTGCCTCAGCCTCCTGAGTGCTGGGATTATAAGCATACACCACCATTCCTGGCCTAAATGGTATTAATTTTCAAATAGGAATTTGTACAAACTCAGCTGATCAAAGAGGGCTACAGTAGTGCACATTTCCTGAGCTCCAGACCATCTTTGTCTTTCATATGTGTAATAATGCATGCACTATCTTGGTGGAACTTGAACAGATTATTTTAGTTCATCACTTTGGTTTACCCTGAAAATTCATTAGAATCATGAAAGGTAATACGAAACATTTTAGCATAGCTTTCCTATTATGGTAAACATTGCAAAATGATAATTCATCCCTTTATTAATGCAACTAAATTATGTCAAGATTAAAGTTTAAAAGAATGGCTCAGTGAAATTGATACAGTTGTAAAAGTGGACGCAGAGAGTTTACATTAACAACTTTAGCTTCAGGAAAAGCTGAGAATACACACATAATAGGAAGGACAACTGTGACCCGGCAGAAAGGCAACTAAAAGAAAGAAACATACAAATTACAAAACAAAATTTGATACCTAAGCTTAAGTCCTTCTAAGTTTTTCACCCATAGCTTTACTAGGCAGTTGTAATTTTAGTAGTTTTAATTTAAGCAATAAAAAATGTTATAATCAGGGACAACAACAAAAATGAAAAGTATTTTATAATTTGCAACCATGTGAGATCTGTTCTTAAAATATAATTCCTGACTTGATTTTATTAAGAAATATTTTATTAAATTAAAGCTAAAAGCAAATGACATTGTAAATTCACTTATAATAGAAGCTCTTCTATATAAAAACACTTCCATGAGAAAGTATTATCAGTTTCATAAGAATATATATCTGAACAAAATGAATCTTCTATCTCCATCATAAAACTAAACTTTTAAATTGTTTTTTTTAAATCTCACTTTGTTTTTTTTTTTCTTCCATTACCCATTGCAGGAAATCTTTTGCATTCCAATATTCACTACATAAAAATTAGGGTTGTTTTAAGTTCATAGTTATAAAGCAATAAAATGGATCCCTCTAGAGGACATATTTATAATTATTTTTATTTGAAAGATTTTTATACAGTCAGCTACCAAATAGCATATTTTTTTCTCCTAATTTATAAAGGTAGCTAACAAAACCACTCAAGAACATTTTATAACCTTATAAAATAAAATCTAAAATCATGAAAGTACAATAATCACCATAATTTAATAACAGGAATAATAACTGAAGTGTATATTTACCCTAGCAAATTTATCATTGTCTGGATGAAAAATATCGTAAAATCATTGCCTAAGAATTTAAAATAACATAGCCATTGATTTAAAGTGGTGATGTTGGTGTTCAAAATAGGGTTTTCCCACTGCTGGTATTTTTACCCATCAGCCAAATCCTTTAGCACAAAAATAATATAACAATTCTTTACATTGCTTACCTTTCAATGAAACCCTCAACCCCAAGAATGCTTAGACGATCACTAAATTTATGAACAGAGACATAACATGCCTTCTTTCTCGCCTTAAGAATTTGCATATGCATGAGAGAAGAAAGCACTTCATGAAGAAATCAAGCTGATCGCAGCGCTTGTTCCCTCTTCTTCTTCTGTGCTAGTGGCGTGTCTTTGGCCTATACGTAGTCAGTGAATGTTCAGATTGAATTTTACGCATCTCTTATCTTATTCTGTAGAACAGAACAAAGGACCAGCAATTACAAGAACAAATTTACGATTCAATCATTTCAGGGTGAGTACAAATCTATATGTAAATAGGGTGTAAGTGGGATTAGCCAGTAATTATCTGAGGTGGTCAAAGTCTCAGTGAGGTCAATTCTCTTCAATATGAAAGTGACTTTTCACAGTATTTATTTAAATACATTTAGATATGAAAACAGTTTTGAAAGGAATTCTGAGTGTTATAGGGTCTTGACCTCTGTGCACTCGCTATGTGCACAAATATTTGTATTAGCCTCAATCTGCAGATTTCTACGAAAGTATCTAAAGAATGTCCTAAGCATGTGTCCACTTCACAAGTAGTAAATTAACAAAATTCCAGAAGTTTGAAATCAGAGAAACCAAATTTCTCAACAAGTCAGATTTCTCAACAATTTTCTGTGAGCCAATTGATGCACTGAATTCAACAGGCATCCCCCTCCCTCCACTGACTTTTAAATTTTAGCCTGTTTTTTTTTTATCTTTCTGGTTTTCTCATACATTTTATGACTTGAGGCATAACCAATGAGAGCCTTAAATGTCAGAAATGACTTCAAGATATAACTTCAATGCAGACAATGAAATTTCATATAAAAATGATTCTACAAAGAACTGAGAAAGCTCAGAACTGCAGTATGTAGGGGAAAAATATCACACAGATACTAATGATACGTGGAAGCCTTATGCTTTCTTGACCTGCTCTGTTCTTCTTCATATAGAACATTTCATTTCTATAAAAATACTTGATTTCAAATATCAAGTATTCTACAAGAAGTGTGTAATCAGTCACTCCAATAACTGATATACTTTCTTGTTTACTGTTAAAGTTGAAGCTCCTAAAGGCAACAAAAATTTCTCAGAATCAAAGTTTATTATTGAAGTACTACTAGTTCCATATGTATATAACCTTCCTCCTGTTACATCTACGCTTTTAGCTTTACAGGAAAGATGCACTAAGTTCAGTTTAGAGAAAAGTAGATGCAGAAAGTTACATTAACAATTTTAGCTTCAGGAAAAACTGAGAATACACATATAATAGGAAGGACCACTCTGACCCCGCAGAAAGGAGCAATTGTAAAATGTAATGTCAGCCTAAAGTTTCAAGAGAAAAATAGCCTGAATGGATTTATTCCCTTTTGCCAGGGAGGTGTAGCTTCCAGGTGAATTTATCTATTAAAACAAGTTGTTAATGAAGTAGCATAGATAAATAGACTAAGTTTATACAGATACAAAATGGTCCTTCATTTATATCCCCTTTTTTGTTTAGTTAGGATAGATATACAGCTATTTTCTCTTAATTCAATGAGAAGAAAGATTTGTACTAATAGTGTTTGGGCAGGATATTATGTCTGCATCTTGCACTATGAATAACTACTATGAAGACAACAATATGCAATGTATTAATTATTGTAACTGTCCTATTAACCTTTTTCAAACTATCTCATTGCTATTTGTTCCTCAATAAAATTAATAAAAAAATACTCCTGTTACAGAAATGCCACTGTAATGGAGATTTCATTCAATACCTCATATTCACTTTTATTCTCATGCAAGCATAAATCTGCTTCAGGGGAATCATTTCCTACATGTCTCTTTTGTATCCTTCTGATAATTTTATATTTTATTTTTTATATTTCTAAATTGCACTTGTGGGATAAAGTGGAAAAAAATAGACCTAGTTATCAAGAATGTCTAACTCGGTGAATTTGGGGACAGAGAGAAAGAGAAGAAGACACAGAGGACAGCTGGGCAAGGCTGCTGAAAGGGCCATGTGTTGTCTTTTTATCTAAAACAGACATCTAAGATTGGGCATGGTGGTGCGTGCCTGTAATCCCAGCGCTTGTGAGGCTGAAAACAGGAGGATCACTACAAGTCCGGTCTGTGGAGTGAGACTCTGTAGACGCTGTACTAAATACATTTTTTAAAAATGGACATCTTCACTCTATCAAGCTGTACTCTCTTGCTATTTCTTTGTTAAAAACCCATGAGCCAAATTTGTCATAATTTCTTCAAACTTGCATCTGGCTGACACCTAAAAAAGTACGTGATCTTGTCACTTAATAAATTATATAATTAGAATTAAATTTACTTTCAAAGTTAGTAAAATATTTTTCACAAAATAAGTTACACAAGCTCATCAGCTTTCTATCCCCAGGAATTGACACATTTGTTCATAAACAGGTGCTCAATAAATTTTATAGAACTAATGAAATTAATGAAAATAATGTTGAGATACACCAAGACAAATCTGAATTTATTTTCAAGATTATGACTTATTATACCTTTTTATGAGAGAGATGATGGCAATTTGTAAGACAAAAAGTAAAACTATTAGTCAACCCAATTTTTTAAGCATTATTTTTTTCCATAATTTTATTGAGAAACAAATAGCATGAGACAGTTTCAAACCAAATTGGTAGGACAGTTTCAATAACACATTGCATACATTCTTCCTAGTCAACCCAATTTGATGAAGCAACAGGAGAGGTAAATCAGACTTATATGATGGTCACATTTCTTTGCTCCCCATACAATAATTTTATGTTTATATAATTTGTATTATAGAATCCCAGCAGGGTTTAACTGTATTAGCAAAAAATGCATGTTCACCTCATGGTGTTGGTTCATGACTTGGCAGTTGATATCATTTTAATAATATAATGAAAACTGCCTTATTATAATTACTTTTGTCATATTTAAATGATTCTTCTGTCATCCCATCAACTTGCTTTCCCTTTTACGGGCTTCTTTCATGTCTCTCTCTGTGCATGCATTGTGAAATTCTCACTTTCTTTTTGTTAGGCCATCATCACATGATACTCCATCTCATTATCAATGAAGTACACAAGACTTTCACAGAGTGTACACAATTAGCCTTTTTATTTCATTTAATGTCAATTTTCCTGATAATTTTGTATGACATCAGTGAAATTGTCCTTAGTATCAAGATAGGAATCTTCAATAATAAGTAGTGATATAGACAAATTAACAGCATCTGACATGACTTACAAGTGCTTTTGTCCTATAAAGGCAAGCCATACCATGGGACTAAAACGATTAGACCAGATTTACATTCAAATGTATAAATTGCACAATTTATGAAAAGCTTATTAAGATTCATGATAAAACAAAACTGAAAAATGAATCCTAAAATAAGAAGGCATCTTTCTCTATTTAAACATCACAAGGGGAGGTTTGCTCTAATTAAACCTGACTTTTTTTTTAATTACAATTGCACATGGAAAAGCAATTGTATTTCTTTTTTTAAAAAATGGTGCAGTGTCTGCAGCTTCACTATGAAGTCATAAAGAGAAGGATTTCAGTCACAGCCTGTCTGTTTTCATCATTGCTCGTGCAACTGTGATGGAGGCACATAAAGACAATTTCATCCAATAATGAGTGCTTGCTTTGTACCCAACAGTCCTCCCTGCAGACCATTTCTTCCTAATGCTCTTCCTTTCAAGGGAAAACATTTCAGCAACAATGAAAATATATTGAGGAAATATCCTCTGAACATATTTTAATCCAAATAATAATTTTCTTAAATTTACATGAAACCACAGATAGAGGTACATATGGGGACATGAATGTCCATACACACAATTTTCAAAATTAGTTTCTTCTTGCTCAATATTTTACTTCTGAGTATTGACAGAATAATCTTTTTTTTCAAAGTTTTATTGATAAACAGACAGCAATGAGACAGTTTCAAATCAAATTGGAA
>NW_004524604.1:14847772-14851944 GCF_000260255.1 Octodon degus | reverse complement strand
TGTGGTGCTGGGGGATTGAACCACGGTCCCTGTGCTTTGCTAAGCTTGTTCTAAGTAGGTGCTTTAGACCACTGAGCCATCTCACCAGCCCAAGATGTACTCTTGAATTTGGTAAGACAGAAAGAATTTTGACATGAACAAAAGAGTGTTGAGTTAATTCACATGTGAATGAAATCCCTATTAAAATGCATAAGAAAAAAATAGAAGGCCAGGAAGTAAAGCAAGGGAAAGAAAAAAAAAACTTTTTGAAGAGTCTTACTACTACAATTGAATAAAAGTTAAATATGTTCATACTATCACAGACATAAGTGTTCAGAAAATTTGTTTCTAAAATTTAGAAGATAGAATAATTCTTGCATGACTAAGAGTAGTCAATTTTTTCATTTACTCTTTTAAAAAGCCCAAATCGTGGCTAGCGAGGTCATCATGTTTTGTTTGAAATGTATGTGATAGCTTCAATGGTTTCACTGTGTTGTTGGACAAGTTTTCAGCACAACTTTGTGACAAGGAATAGGAGTGGATGGATCACTAGTTAACCATATACAATTTTAAGGAATACAGCTCTTCCACTGGCCTTCTTTTGGGTTACTTGCATGAAAACATCTTACCAACCTTCCTTGCTATGGTCATGCAGTTTATCCTGCACTTAAAATACAATATATTATATTTATTCTGTTCTGGACTTGTAGCATTTGTAGTATGTTTTTCTTTAAATGGATGATTTAATGGATTGCCTCATTGCTTCTGGTCAGGCATTTAGGGATGTAATATAGAATTTTGGTAAAGACCAGAATACTCAGTGGAATTTATAGAAAAGAACTGACATATGACTAGAGATGTGTCAACCCGAGTGAAGCACATTGTTTAAGTTAAGAGGAAGTTTGGCCATCTTCACCCGCAACCTGCTCTAAGGTTCTAATGATGTTTGATGTATACAGCGAAATGTTTTGGGGGACAATAAAGACACTTCCATTTCAAATCTGTGAACTTCCAAGAATCTATAATTAAAAATAGCATGTTGTAACAGGCTGAATATCTTAAAATGTTGACTAAGATGGAGACTAGCGTTCAGGATGCTCATTAGAAATCTGAGGCACAGCACCCGCGAAAGGAGCACATGCTCAGGCTGTGCTGAGCAGAGAGAAGCGTTGTCCGCTGCTGCCTAGCAGATGGCCACGAGACTGACCAAAAGCTCAGAAAACAGATTCATTTATGGACGGTGAGCTATACATGGAGCAAAGGATGCACCTGAACACAGAAGAACGAGGCTGGGCAAGCGTCCTAGCTTCCCACTTACGCTAGGCAGGTGCCACAAAGGTGTCCTCAAATCCCCACGATGAATATTTGCACCTTGTCTTTATCCACATTATCAAAACACTTTCTGTATTTCTCCTTTATGACTTCTCATATAATTTTCCACTTTCCACACCCCATCGTATCTTGGGTTAATTTCACTTTTCACCTCTCACTTCTTCTAGCCCCTTGTAATCCTATCTCTGTTTTTCCTCAGCTACCTTTTTCTTTCTTGGAAGTGAGCTTGAGCACACTGGGGCCTGTCTCCCTGGGTCTAGTCAGGTAAATAAGGTCGGCCTTGTCAACCCTTACAAGTGTCACCCTCCAGAGCAGTTCTGAATTGAAACAGGAAAGAGAGGGCTTTCTCCAACCCCATTTACTGGTTACAGGTTTGGGGCTGGCCCTGGGATCAGGTGATTGGAATGTGACGGTGTTTATTGTCTCAATTTATATCACAAGCATTTCTTATGTCAATCTCATTAATTTAATTAATACTAAAGTAATTTGTTTCTAGAAAGGAACTAACAACAAAGTAATTTGAGAAGTGACTAACTAAGGACCTTATCTGAACCTGATAGACTATACCAGGGACAGTTCTGAGTTGTTTACATTCTTGTAACATAGTTGTTTGTTCAGTGCTCTTGTCAATTTCTGTGCTTACACCAGCAACATTTTAAACATTCATGATTCTTGTACATTAGCTCAGTCTCTTATATAGTTAAAAAATAAAGTTATATTTCTCCAAGACAGAATAAATAAATCATTTTCACAAAGTGACTTCAGACTGAGGTAAGTTGTTTACATAAGCTATGAAGTATCTTGAAATTCAAGCGACCTAGAAAGATTCTTGAAAACAGCCAACTGGACTAACTGACTGTTCAATGTTCCTCTTAAAATTTGAGCCCATAAAATTGAAATAGAGAAAGAAAAACCCACGCTTCCCTGTGGATGCTTTACATTTATAGACTTAAATGGACACTAAGCCATACATTTTATAGTCTTTGTCATAAATAGTTGGAGTTTTGTTCAGGCAGCATTTCCTAGAATCTATTATGCGTATTTCTACCTCAAACAGTGGTAGCCTTTGCTTCAGGTTACGCAATTAACACCTTTACCCCTTTGCACACATAAAGAACATCTGACTTTTAAGAAGTCCACAATACACAGAAAGTCACAAATGATGTCTACGCAGAGATGCATAACTTTTAGTTTATATCAAGAGCAGCAAATTGACCATTAGGTTCAAATGAATATTAAATTCACTAAAAGGAGAGTCCTTCCCCGTAATGGACCAACTGCTAAACGAGGCACTAAACGCAGGTGCACGAGCGTGAAGGCAGGACTGCGAAAATGTCATTTTGAGTCCTATTTCAACAGCATCTAGTTCTGAGACCTCGAGAGCAACTTTATCCCTTTGAACCTTGATCTGTCCTGCTTCAATTATAAGCCTTTCCAATGATAGAATTGGAAATGTATTGGAAACACGCTTTGAAAATCGCTGTTGCAAAAATCCCTAGTGTGTTGCAATAGGACCAACGCGAGCAAAAAAAATGTCTGTCGGTTTTGGAATACGTACTGTGCTCCAAGCGATTTACATATTATCGCATAACTCTGGCCATAACCCAGTGAGAGGGGTGTTTAGATCCTCTGCTGACAATTGCGGAAGGAGAAATTGCAGGGAGCTCTGCCACTCATCTAGGTTCATTTCCATCTAATACCAAAGCGCAATGATGAACCTTCATTCTCAGGACCTCACAAAGCCAGTGGCTGAAGAGAAAGGAAAAATGGAGAGGTGAGTGATGTAGCAGCGTCCCTGAGGTTATGAGAAGACTGGAGAAAGGACCAGATTAATAGCACGAGAGACATGTCTGTCACGAAAGGAAGAGGGGTGGAGGGATTAAGCAGGTGGTCTTACCTTTGTAGGTGATGTAGGGGACAGGAAGCATAAAAGAGTAACAATCAGGTAACTATTTTCTACCTTTAATAAGAATGTAGTTCCTTTCCAGAAGGGAAGGCTGTGATAAGGCCAGTGGGTAAGAAGAGAAGCCAGGATTTTAAAGAGGAGTTGGAACTGAAGATATGCATAAGGAGAAAGTTTCCCTTCCTAAAAGAACCCGAGATCGGAGTGGAAAGTCAAGCCTACCAGAGTCCAAGTTATGGCTACCATCTCGTTGTTTACACCAGACTATCTTTCTTAAAAGGTCTTTCTGGGGCCGGGAAGATGGCTCAGTGGAATAAGCGCTTCCCTGGCAAGTGCAAGGGCCTGTGTTCAATCCCCAGTTCCGCCAAAAAAAAAAAAAAGAAAAGAAAAGAAATTGAAAAGGTCTTTCTTCCCACTGAGCTCAGCTATCTTACAAGGGGCTTTCAAGAAATATTTGCTGAGTGAATGAATACAAAGAATAATGAATTCTTCTCTTTTCTAGCTTATGGAACTGGAAACAGATATTCATTTCTTTAAGGTGGGATTTGGCTCCCTTACGTGAGCTCCATGCACGTGGTCTCTGTGTGCTCTGAGGAGCAGAAATGGTTGGAGTGAGTGCATGTCACCTTTGTAACCGTAACTTGGGGGTCTGAAAGCGGGAGAAAGCTCAGGTTACTCCTTCTATTGTGCAGATGTACCCAGATGTTAAGACTGGGGTTGTGGGGGCTGGGGAGATAGCTCAGCAGTCTAAGTGCCCGCCTGGCAAATGCAAGGATCCAGGTTTATCCCTGGTACTGCTTGCTGAACCAGGTGTAGTGGTGCACACCTGTAATCCCAGTGCTGTGGAGGCCAAGACAGGAGGATCACTATGAGTCTGAGCTGTGTGGCAACACCCTGCACCAAAGGGGGGGGAGAGAGAGAGAGAGAGAGAGAGAGAGAGAGAGAGAGAGAGAGAGGA
>NW_004524604.1:14845064-14847182 GCF_000260255.1 Octodon degus | reverse complement strand
GTGTAATTTCTGCCCTTGTCAGCTTATTTTGGAACTTGATCCATCTAAAATCCATCATTCTAATAAGAGGTTGATTATAAAGTTCAAAAAGACAATGTCAGAAAGCCACCACACAAGATAGTGAGGAAAACCAGTTGTTCTAAAGTACTAAGGAAAAGTCTTACACCTACATGAAATCACAAGGTGTTTGAAACAGGTAGAACATGGGGTAGCAAATCCAAATCTCAGGACAATGAATATGTGGCTACATGTATTAATTTACATTAGATAGATTATAGCTGGATTTTCTTTTTAATTTTAAGGAAGCATCTGCAGGATGTTCAGGGTCTCACTACTAGATTGGACTTGTAGTGATTCTCCTGTTTATAGCCTCCCAAGAGCTGGGATTACAGGCGTGCCCCACCACGCCCAGTCTCAGTCACCCTCTCAGCGTGCCCTGGGAGCGGCGCTGGCACAGCACACCAGGGATCGAACTCCTGTCCATGTCTGCTTAAGCAGGTGCTTTAATCTACTGAGCTACAAAAGTTTAAATTTAAATCTTGTCTTGCCCTAGCTGGGCATGGTGGTACACACTCATAATCCAAACACTTGGGAGGCTACGCAGAAATATTGCTGTGAGTTTCAGGCCAGCCTGCACCACAAAGTGAGACCCTATTTCTAAGAAACAACAATGAAACATCAATATACCTGTTTATATATATATATTTGATAGTCACACTAGTCTCCATTATTTGAATGCCCAGTGTATACAGGCAGAATAATATTGAAAGATTTTATTGTATTATATGCTCTGTGCAGTCTCATGAAGCTGTGCACACTACAATCTGCAGGCAACTTGCAATTTGTTGACTTTACCAGCTTCAAATAGAGGAGTAACTTCCATAATATATCTATATTTTCTTCTAAAAAATCTGTAATACATATGTATTACATTTACATTTAATGTCAGCAATATACTTTATTATAAGAAAATTCACTAAAGGGTAAGTACTATGATACACTGTTAGTTCACTCTTCTCACAAGTTTTACAGAATGATTTAGATATTTGTCTCGGGAGCTATACATATATGCCAGCCATTGGAAAGGGTACGTATAGTTGAAGACCGTATCACACTGGCGTAAGAGCGTATCATGCTAGTGTATAAACATCAATTCTGCCACTTACTGTCTTCAACGTATCACTTTATTCTTTTTGTGCTATAACTTTGGTGGTATTTGGAAATACCATGGAGCGTAGCAAACAGAAATGCCTACACATATCAGATGATTCTGACATACAAAAGTAAGAAAAGCATTGCTTTACATGATTAGATTAGCTTTCTTCATCCACGAAACAAAGGTGTGTATAATATGTGCCCTTGTTTTGATGGACCTACTCTCCAACCAATGTCTAAAGTTATAATTTAGACATTTATAAATACTTACGGGCTTGATCCCCAGCATGCCGTGCCAGCCCTGCCTCTGGGGCATGCTGAGACAGTGACTGAGACGGGGCGTGGTGGCGCGTGCCTGTAATCCCAGCGCTTGGGCGGCTGAAAACAGGAGAATCACTACAAATCCGATCTATGCAGTGAGATACTGTAGATCCTGTACTAAATACATTTAAAAATAAAAACAAAAACAAAATAAAGTTATAAATACTTGATAAATATTCCCCATAGTTAATCATCAAAGTATAATATCTCATATCTTGTTTTATAAATTCTACGTATGCTTGTATAACAGAAATTTACCATTATGAACCTTGGTTAAATTGAGGTAATATTTCCTTCCAAGAAGATTGAATTTTTGATGCTTTATGCATGGGTAAATGTTTGACTTGATGACATTTTTTTTAAATATAACCTTTTCTGAGGATGACATAACAATAAATCTAGTTGAATAGGTCTTGGAGGACTACTTTCAAATGAATTAACTGTAAACAAAGAAAACAAGATTATACACATTACAGCTTATAATGCAGAGATTTTAAAGTTGCCCTTTAACTAAAATCAATACTTACTTCCCTATGGAATACTATATTAAAATGTTCTGTCATGGCTTCATGAGCACAAGTTGGTATAGAATTAAGATTTTTATTAAGTGAGAAATGCTTCATATTATGAGATGCAGGGTTT
>NW_004524604.1:14833061-14838794 GCF_000260255.1 Octodon degus | reverse complement strand
GCTGGACGGGTGGCTGCAGCGGGGCGTGGGCCGGGGGGCCGGCGGCGGGGAGGCCGGGGCCTGCAGGCCCCCGGTTCGGCAGGATCCAGACTCCGGCCCGGACTACGAGGCGCTGCCGGCTGGAGCCACTGTCACCACGCACGTGGTGGCGGGCGCCGTGGCAGGCATCCTGGAGCATTGCGTGATGTATCCCATCGACTGCGTCAAGACCTGGATGCAGAGTCTACAGGCTGACCCAGCTGCCCGCTAGCGCAATGTGTTGGAGGCCCTATGGAGGATTATAAGAACGGAGGGCCTATGGAGGCCCATGCGGGGCCTGAACGTCACAGCAACAGGCGCAGGGCCTGCCCACGCCCTCTATTTTGCCTGCTACGAAAAGCTGAAAAAGACATTGAGTGATGTAATCCACCCAGGGGGCAATAGCCATATTGCCAATGGTGCAGCCGGGTGTGTGGCAACATTACTTCATGATGCAGCCATGAATCCAGCAGAAGTGATCAAGCAGAGAATGCAGATGTACAACTCACCGTATCACCGGGTGACAGACTGTGTACCGGCAGTGTGGCAAAATGAAGGGGCCGGAGCCTTTTACCGCAGCTACACCACCCAGCTAACCATGAATGTTCCCTTCCAAGCCATTCACTTCATGACCTATGAATTTCTGCAGGAGCACTTTAACCCTCAGAGACGGTACAACCCTGGCTCCCATGTCCTCTCGGGAGCCTGTGCAGGAGCCGCAGCTGCCGCCGCCACAACCCCACTGGATGTTTGCAAAACACTGCTCAATACCCAGGAATCCTTGGCTTTGAACTCAAACATTACAGGACACATCACAGGCATGGCTAGTGCCTTCAGGACGGTGTATCAAGTAGGCGGGGTGACTGCCTACTTCCGCGGGGTGCAGGCTAGAGTAATTTACCAGATCCCCTCTACAGCCATCGCATGGTCTGTGTATGAGTTCTTCAAATACCTAATCACTAAACGGCAAGAAGAGTGGCGGGCAAGCAAGTGACAGAGTACCAAGCAAGGCCAGGGGTTCAGACAGCGCTGCTGCAGCCTCTCCTCCAGCCATATATTTTTTCTCTTGAAATGCTCCAGCCTCGAGTAGAGCTGGGAGAATGGTAGAAGGCTCTCCAGGCTCTTGAGTTTGGCTAACACCAGTTCCTGCCATGCTCTGTTGCTGCTACCACCTTCCTCCCAGGCCTGAAGCAGGTGCAGCTGAGCACACCACCGCACTTGCAGCAGCCGCTCCGCCCTGGGCCTGGTGACCTCTAGACTGTTACAGAGGGATTAGCAGCCCATTCCCCTGGTTCCTAATAAAAAAACAAAACCTTTAAATTAAAAAAAAAAGAAAGAAAAGAAAAGAAAGAATGAAAACTCCAGGAAAGTTATGGCTTGCCAAGATGGAACAGAGGATAAGTTGGTTGGTGAAAATGAACACTATGTACTGAGGACATCACAAGAACCAGCATTATTCCAGTTTTGCAGCCTCAAAGTTGCTAAGGTGAAAGACTTTAAAAAGAGATCTCTAGAGCATGATGTTCCAGAGTTTCAGCAATGTGTAAAGTTTGATCCTCAGGCTTGGGTTCACATAAACTAGCAATCTAGGTATTCAACATCTACAGTAAAAAGAAAAAGAAGCCTGGCTGCTGCTCCAGCTGCAAATAGACTGACATTATTCATATGGTGCTGGGTTTAGATGCATGCAGAATGCAAGAGTCCTGTATTCAAGAAGGCTTCCACCCATATCTCAGGAGAAGACCTGAGAGGTCAGATAGTGTGCCCCTGAAAGAGCAGGGTATGTTGCTGTGAGTGTGTGGCCAAAGGTTCATTGATGATACAGAAGGTTGGTGAAATTGAGAACATGGATTGTCTAAGGAGATCTGCAAGGCATGAGCAGAGCTGGCCCAAGAGAGAATTTGTGGAAACTACAACCACTGAGAGTACTACAGGGGCAGAACTACTCAAGCCTTTTGGAGTTCACATCTTGCCATGGATTGTCCCAGATGCTGGACATAGAACTAAGGGACTTAAGGTTTTCTTTGGTGAGCTTTGCTTTGGTGCCACTCCTTTCTATCTCCACATTTCTACTTTTTAGAATGGTAAAGTCATGTTCTGCCATTATAGGCTGGAAGTGCCTAACTTTCTTTTCATTAGTAGAAGGGCTCACCGCTAAGTGTTTGTCTTAAATCTCAGAAGAGACTTTGGACTTGGATTCTCCAGTAATGCTACAACTGTTAGGACTCTGGAAATTCAGAGATTGACTAAATGATTTTTGCATAAAGGGAGATGCATGAGTCTATTGGGACCAGGGGTAGAATATTATACCTTGTACTTGATGCCCCCAAAATCTTGTGCACACTTGAGTGAGGCTTTTCAGAGCTCAGGTATGTGGTACTGAGATTAAAGGTGTGTGATACTAAGTTAGCCCACTGATCACATTAGCATAGCTATGGGTATAAATAATGGAAACCCCATTACCTCAGTGTGGGTGGCAACAATCAGTAAGTTTATAGCCTGGATGAACTACAAAGGGAGTGAAGGAAGGCTGGCTTGCTGATGCTACCTCCTGCCTGGACTGCCATGGACTGCTCCTCCTCTACAAGTCCCTGCTGCTGTGCTGCTTTGCCTCTGAATCAGCTGACCATGGACTGAACCCTTTACATATTGACCTGAAATAAATCTTTACTCTGTTAACTTGTTTTGGGTACTGTATCTCAGTAATAAGGAAAGTAACTAAGACATAAAGGGAAGTGAAGAGCCAGGAAGAAATACACCCTTCCAGGTCACCTCCAATTAGGTCCAAACTCCTAAAAGTAAATTTAGTTCAGCGACTTTGAACTGGATGAATCCGCTGATGAGAATAATGTTCCATAATACAACCACTTTTTAAACACAGGAGACTTTGTGGGAACCTTTTAGGTGTAAATCAAGTAGATACTTAGATATATAGATGTCAGATAAAGTACGAATTTATTAAAAAAGAGACTTGTGGCATAGTTTGTACACACACTCTTACTTAATGAATAACTCTTTCTTAGAGAACATAATTTTGTGTGTGTGTGTGTATTTTAGGGAAGGGTCTGCAGGGTGTTCAGGATCTCATTACTCAGACTCATAGTGATCTACCTATTCACAGCCTCGCAAGAGCTGGGTTTACAGGTGTGCACCACCACGCCCAGTCTCAATTGCTGTCTCAGTGCACCATGGGGGCAGGGCCAGCACCAGCACAGCAGGCCAGGGGATCAAAATCCCAACTCCTGCACCTGCTTGCAGGTACTTTAATCCACTGAGCTATTTGACCTGTATGAGAACTTTTTTTTATATAAAGGTCAGACAGCTAATTATGGCAGTTTTAAAAACATATCCCAGGTTCTTGTCCAACAAAAAATGTTTGGGGTGGGTGCTCAGCAACAGAAAAAATAGATCTTGGTCCTGGGCAATAGCTCAATGGTCTAAGCACCTGTCTAGAAAGCACAAGGTCTTGAGTTTGATCCCTGGTGCCACGTGCTGTGCCAGCCCCAGAATACCAGGCCATGAAACCAGGCATGGTGGAGCACACCTATAATCCCAGTGCTGGAGAAGATGAGACAGGAGGATCATGAGTCTGAACTGTGTAGTAAGACCATGTACCAAAATAATAAGTAAACAAATAAATAAAATGATTTTTTTAAGTTTTAAAAAAGAAACATTAGACCTTTTCATAAAAATAAGGCACAATTTTGGGCTCTCCCAAAAAGGAAATTTTACTACTTATCCATATTTGTCCAAAAGAATCATCTACTCTACAGATGGCTACCAATTATTGAAAAATTTCTAATGAATCTATTAAAGTCAAAGTAATAAATATTTATAAATTTTACAGTAATATAGATAAAACAAAGATATTTCTGAGGAAGATATTGAACCTTTTGATAAGTTATATATTAAACAGCTAATAATTTTATATTAAGCTTAATATCAAGCACTGCAACTTTACAACCAGTTTCTTAAATACACAAACTCTTAGTGGGCTATTATACATTATCTCTTTAAAGACAACTTTTTAAAAAAAAAGATATTGAAAAATGATCACTAAATCATTCTCTTTTTAAAAATACAAATAATATGTTTTATTTACTCTTCTGTGATCCAGGGAAATGATTTCTAAGAGAGAAGAAAAGACTTCATATATCATAATGTGAAAATAAACAATATTAACCATAAAATCATTCCCCAACTTAGAGGGGAATGGGTTGTATATGCTGCTTACAGGGAAATTAAGTAACCATTTTCAATTTTATCATTATTGTTACATTTATGTAATTTTAAAAATAGATCACAGATGGTTCCAGCTTATTTTCTAGATCAATTTAACCCAGGAATTATTTTCTTTTCAATATTATTTCAATGAATTTTTATGTCACTTCAGAGACTGGTTCATGTCCCCTTTTGCTACTCATACTTTACAATCCTATAATATTTACAGAACTTTTCCATTTGACAGAAAAATTAAGATAGCAAAAGCAATTATCCTCTGCATGACATCAGAAAACATTAAATTTAGCTGTCATAATCACAGGAGAATTTGTACACCTAAAGTTGTGTCTGGTGCCTTTCTGACATGACCTTGATAAGCCTCTGTTCTGCAATTGATGGACAAGTTTGAAAAAAAAAGAGATGTTGCTTTTTTTTGCCTTTTAAATATTACCTGCCACACTGAGAAATGTTCTTCAAAAGAATGCACTTTGGAGAAGAAAGTAGACAGGCATGAGAGCATGTTGTAACGGTAGAAGTAGGATATATTTAGGATTAAGGTGAAGCCAAACCTCCATAAATGTTTACCCCAAACAAAATTAGGCATTAATATTTTATGTTTGCAATTCACTTGAGTCCATTATTTAAAATTTCCTTTGTAATGCATAGTCTTTGCAAAAGTAACTTCAAAATGTATTTCAAATATAATTTTGACTTACTAAATCGTGATACTATTTCTTTGGATTTCAATAGTTTTTCCCTTGTGGTTTTGTTTATGTAGCTATTTGCAGTGGGATCACCATTTGTGCTGGTGTGTTCTTGTTCTTTGCTTTCCATAGGGCTTAGTTCTAGCGAGCCAAATAAATTTTGTACATTACATAATTCAATGTGAATGCATCATAACATCCTCTGAAATGAAATACTATGATTGATTTAGTTCCACATTGATAAATTTATTGATTTGTTCTACATTTACAGAAAATTATGTGAAATTAAATCGACTCTCCAAACACTTCTTGGAAAACTGTAAAACATTTTGTCTTTAAGAAAACTTTCTATGCAGCTTTGCAGCTTTTTTGTCTGACTGGGTATGTCATCATCAATCAAGTTTAAAAGGAGGCTCTGAAACAGATGTCAGGGCTGTTTACTCTGTCTTAACTCATCACCAACATTTTGATTAATAATGGGACTTCCACAAAATCTGTATCACTAGGACAGTGGTATAGATCTTTTCGCTCTCTAGATAAGATCTTTGTTTGTATCAGTTTCAGGCACAGGTGCCAATAAAGGTTTCAGGTCTAAAGAGCCTTTCAAGGTGAAAGTGAATAAAATGTTAGCACTGTCATAAAACTCCTTTTATCCATAAGATAACTTCTAAATTTCATGGAACAGAGGACTGCTTATTACAAATAGGCATTTTTTTTTTTGCTGTCTATCTCTGTCTCTGTCTCACTATCTCTTGCTGTCTCTCTGTCCCTCTCCTCCTTCTCTCTCTCC
>NW_004524604.1:14831890-14832961 GCF_000260255.1 Octodon degus | reverse complement strand
ACGCAGAAATATTGCTGTGAGTTTCAGGCCAGCCTGCACCACAAAGTGAGACCCTATTTCTAAGAAACAACAATGAAACATCAATATACCTGTTTGTTTTTTTTTTTTTTCTTTTTTTTTGTTTTGTTTTTTGTTTTGTTTTGTTTTGTTTTCGCTGGCAATCTACAGGGAAATGGATGGGAATCACGCTCTCTTTCTCAAACAGCATATTCTGCAAGTTTAGGCCAGAAAAGTGTTTCATGAGAAAATAATGTTATTACTAGAATTAATGTTAAATTCCTTTAATAAGCTTCCTGGTAGCAAAACTTTACAGGTTTTTTTTTTTTTTTTCTGGGTTGAAAAGATTTCTAGAACCATCATGCACTTTTCAGAAATCAGCACATAGATTTCATTTTAAACTGTTTTGTGATACTTTTTGGAGGTAGGGAGGAAAGCATTTCCCACCTTGCACTGGGCTTCCTCATGCAGCTTGATCTGTAGCAGCCTCTATGTGGGCTGGGAGTTGAGGTTTCTGATCACGTTTAGGGGATCCAGTGGCAGACTCTTTTTTCAATGTTTTAAAAAATTTTTAATTTGTATTAGTATATGTTTGCAGTATACAATGATTACATTCCTTGTATAGTACATGGGGACCTGTGCCTCTCACTCCTCAGTTCTTTTTCCTTTGTACCTTTTTTATTTTGCCAAGATCAGATTCATTTAATTATAAGCCACTGGCCTGGGGAGATAGCTCAGTAGAATAAGCACTTGCCTGGCAAGCACAGGGTCCTGAGTTCAATCCCCAGTACCACAAAAAAAATGATAAGCCATTATAAAATTAATTATCACATATACAGATTGATACAGGAAATAGTTCCAAAATTCAAAGCTGAATCTGAATATTTCTTTTTTTTTTTTTTTTTTGTATAAAACTCCATCTTCTTTATTTCGCATACTTTAATTTCAGAACAAAATAAACAAAAAAATAAGATCACGATACACAACATCCAACTCTGCTGTCAAATTACGGAGGGGATAGGGCTCAAGGCCCTTCCTGCTTTCAACACAGGGCAGGAGAAATTAGTTACTAGA
>NW_004524604.1:14818075-14831690 GCF_000260255.1 Octodon degus | reverse complement strand
TCTCTCTCTCTCTCTCTCTCTCTCTCTCTCTCTCTCTGCTCTCTCCCCGCCTTGCCTTGAGCTATTTTCCCTCTGCTATGTGGCACCAACTTGGATCTCACTGATCCTGGTCTGAACATCTTCAAACACTGAGGTAAAATAAACCTTTCTTCCTTTAGTGTTGTGGGTCAGGTATTGCCTCACAAGGACAAGAAAGTCACCATGACAAGGGGTCTAAGTATGAAGCATCACTTGAGCATAGGATGAGTTCTGTAATAAGTAAAAATGGCTATTTCAAATCATTTGAAATGTTCAGGTGTGGCAGCCAAAAAAGCCTCAGAAGAATGAGTCCATGATGTATCCAGGTAACAGCATGTGTGTAGTCAATGGATTGTCTCAGAAGTTCTCCCATACAATTTCTTGTGGCCTCAGGATCTCCATATACAGCAACTCAGAATATAATGCAAAATTCAGACCACACAGAATGGAGACAGGAGTGAGGCTTTAGTAGGCAGTAGGGAGAGTGCCCCAAAATGGAGTCGGCTGAGTCATCCTCCTTCAGGGCTCTTACAGAGACATCTGTCAGGGCTCCAGCAGGTGTCAGGATCCTCCCTAGAGCACAGCAAGACATACCAAGGCTGATCACTGGCCCAAAGTCACATGGGAGGTGCATATACCCATGTGAACACTGCATAGACTGGACCCTGGAAACTGTATACCCTCTCATAGGATGAAGGTCATAGGGCTTATGCAGTGCCCTGACCTCTCTTCCTAAACCCTTTCAAACCTCCCATGACAGAAAACCTCTGGGTACCTGCTCAGAAGTCCCTCTCAGCTAGCAGGGGCTTTATTTCCTCGCTGTTATATATTTTACATAGTCTTGCTTGTACCCTACCTCTTCCATTCTCAGTTTCATTCCTAATCACGAGGAGGCTAAACAGACTCCTCTGGCTTTCCTGACTTCAGAAGGTGATAGGTCATGGTGGAAGTCACCTCCTTGACTGTTGTAGATAAGAAGAAGTGTGTATTCAAATGACTATAATTCTGTAGATTTAAAACCTGGAAAATGAAGGGGGTCTCTCTCTCCATCTGAAGGCTGAGAAAAAGCCATCAACTGGTGTCAGGGACAGATAAGCTGATTGTACAGGCCCGATCTGAAGAGAAAAGTAAGAATGTGCTTTCAATGTGAAGAATTAAACCCTACTAGGAGAAATTAACAGTGCCGCTAGACAAACTGGGCACCAAATTAAAATGTGCAGTAGGAAACCGGGACGAGGTAGAAGGGCCCGAAACACCTGGGACTGACAGGAGTGAGGTGAACGTCAGGCCTTCGTAGGAACACGGGCCTAGGAACATTCTCATCTGTGAGAATGAAGGTCATAGGGCTTATGCAGTGCCCTGACCTCCCTTCCTAAACCCTTTCAAACCTCCCATGACAGAAAACTCTTTTCTTGACGAGTGAGACAAGAAAAGGACAAATTACTAGGAATGAAGGCTCCCATGGTACCAAGCTTCAGTGCTGGCACCTTAATTAGAGGACCTAAAAACAGCAAGGCAAACACTGTGATTTTAGGGGCATGGAGGGTCAGATTCCTGATGCACCACGCGGCCTGACTCCAGCACGCTGCAATACTGAGCTTACGGCTCCTACTAGGAAGGGCTGGAGAAGAGGAGAAAAGAAGGGAAACAGGACTTTAGAGGTGAAACGCAGTGCAACCGAAAAAAGAGAACAGGATTCTCCAAATTTCTTCATATGCCCCTTGGTGGCACACGGAGCCTAGGAGGGAACTTTTCAATTAGTAATAATACTCTCTGACAAATTTACAACCTAGACTCTGAACAAACATGGACGACAGGGTGTAAGGACAGACAAAACTTAAAAACAAGAGGTTTACTTCTCCTAATTGAAGATAAGGAATTAACCTTTGTTTTAAAGAACTTACTTCAGAAAAATCATAAGCTAGTTTTGTGTCACTTTGAAATACGTGCAAATCTTTTTACAAGTTACGCAGGGCTCTTGCTGCATTTGTGACCACTTGCAAAACTACCACTGGTCATAAATACATGTTTATTTTTTCACTAAAACCAATTAAGTAATAGAGAGAGCCGCTCCCATTATAGGATGAACTCCAGTGCAAAAATGTCATCTTGAAGTCTCTTGAGATTTTATTATTATTTGTCTTGAAAACATTCACGAAAGCTACCTATTTATATTAAAAAAGGTGAGAATTCTTTCATTTTTTTGCAATGTCTTAGCAGATCAACTGTGATGGATATCATATGCTTTCTTAATAATAATTCCATTTTCTTTTTCTGCTATCTTTGTGGAGAACTCATCAAAAAAGGGAGATTTTGTTTCTATGCGCAGTTCCCAAAAAAGTAATGCATAACATTTGAATTAGCAAATTATTTTGTTTAATCTTTGACTATCATTTACTAATCATTTTCCAAATTTTTAGATGTTGTGATTCTTTTTTTAAGAAAAAATAAAACAATCTTTTATTTATTTGTTTTACTTGGTATAGGGTTTCACTACACAGCTCGGACGGTACTGGGATTATAGATGTATACCACCATACCTGGTTCCAGTCACCAGCATGGTGCCCCTGGGGCTCAGAGGACAGCATGGCCAGTGGCACGAGGGACTGAACCTGGTGCTTACACTTGCCAGGCAGGCGCTTAGACTGTCGAGCTATCTCCTCAGTCCTAGATGTTGCAATTCTAATTTTACTGTCCAGAGATCTCAAAATTACTGTCCTTCTACCAAATTCCAGAGTGACTAACACCTACGTTACTTTATATGGGAAATAAACAATCAAGGGGGAAAAAAGAGGCAAGCATTTAAAAATCTACCTTCACATTAATTGTGCCCTTCCCATTGTATATTTTTAGAGACAGGGTTAGCTATGCAGTAGAGGCTGGTTTTGTACTCACTGTTAACCCATTCTGGCCTTGAAGTTGCTGAGGTCCTCTGGCCTCAGTCTCCCAGGTGTGGGCTTTATGTGCATGTTGACCATCAGATATTTATCTACTGACAAGGATTTTACAGTGTAATACAAGTAAACAGAAAAGTTTACTTTTTGTCCTGGTAAGTGTGAGGAAAACATTAATCATTTAAGTTACTGTATTTAAAGAATTTCCATGTAGAATATCTATAGAGATTTTCTCAGCATTGTTACAGGAACACCATCAGTACCTATGTGTTGTTAATTCACAGGAGGAGAAAGCTGTATTTAGTAGAATAGTATATCAATATTTGAAGCTCTCTCCTCTAGTGCTTGTCACCTTTTCAAGGTTGTGAACATGTTCACAGGGAAATTATTCAAGTGTAAGTGGTGCAAATGCTTATCTGGAATTCGAAGTATAGAACCTAAGCACTAGTAGAAGATGGATACCCATGTGTCCAAGATATCTCTAACTCTAGCATCTATTATTTTTGAAGGGAAATAGATTTTCTCAGAAGTAAAAGGTGTTAGAATGTGACATGTTTGTGTTCCACCTCTCCATAATAAATAGATTCATTGTGTATTACAAACATGCACCAATAAAAAAGGAAAATAGCTACCAGAAAGAGTAAGGTCTTTTGACAAAAACTTTTATATGCCAGAAGCAGACCCACTGACCAACAGAATAGAGTAGAGCATGCAGAAAAGACTCAGGTACTTTTAACTATCTAATTTTCAAAAAAAGGTCCAAAAATATTCTCTAGAGGAAAGAGAGTTTCTTCAGGAAATTATGCTGGGTAGACTGATTATCCACATGCAGAAGAATAAATACCAATCCCCACCTCTTAAGCTATAATCAAATCAAAATTGGTTAAAGACCTATATAAATAAATCTGAAATACTGAATCTGTTGGGTAAAAAACTGGTAAAATCCTTGAAGTCATAAGCAGTAGCAAAGACTGTGCATAGCTCTAGTTGCACAAGAAACATAATATCTATGATATATAATATGTATAATATATAATATGTATATATAAGGTATGAATATTCAGCTATGAGAATGATAAGTTAGAGTCATTTGTAAGGAAATGAATGGATCCTGAGACAATGACACTAAGTGAAATAAATCAGCCACAAAAAGTTAAATGCGACTCAAGTTTCTCTGTATGGCTGACTCATACTCTTTTTTTTTTTTTTGGCCATAATTTTATTGAGAAACAAATAGCAATGAGACAGTTTCAAATCAAATCGGTAGGACAGTTTCAATAATCAAAACACTGCATACATTCTTCTTAGTGGTTAATTGCTATACAAGATGCGGATTTGATATCTATTTACAAACACCATTAGAACGAATCACTCTATTCATTAAGAGAATGTAACTATATATCTATTCTAACCACTTTGAATACACAGCTCCCCGGCCTCGAGTCATACTCTCTTGCGTAACAGTACAGCAACTTATTTGTCCCTTCTACTGTTGATGCCTATATAAGCTGCTTCTAAGATTCAGAAGTTCAGGGAAATAAATCAGACACACAAGCTGAACTATCGCATGGTCTCTCTGACGTGAAAAACACAAATTATAAATAAAGAGTAAAATGTGAGCTGGGCGATAGACAGTAGGGAGACCTCGCTCCTAGGGGGAGGGGTTCAAGAGATAGTGAAGTGTGAGGAGAGAGAAAGAAGAGGGAAACTAAATTAAAATGTGCTCTACAATATAGCAACTTCACAGGAGGAATGCAAACATTATGTACCACAAAAAATGCGCTGATTTAAATGAGGTTAAATACCACCTGTTTTTTTTTTTTTTCTGATATGAAAGACCCAAAATATAAATAGCATTAAGAGCACAATAAAAGAGGCATCTTAAGAAATAAGGAGGAAGACTCTGCAGAGACGAGAAAAAGATGTGCAAAATATGGACAGGGAATTGTGGTGGTACACGGGGGAGTAGAAGGAAAAGCGTGCAAAGGGAATGGATGCCTCAGTTCATGAGCCAAGCTCATTCCACGACTCTGGAAATGATGGCCACATTTGTGTCCCTGCAGGAAACGTGGCTGCAGCTGCATTCATAACCCAACGAAGAGTCCTCACACACAAACAAAATTATCTGAATTCTTCTGTTTGGAAACCAAACTGTTGGCAAAACAGTCCCCAACCAAGGTACCAGGTACGTGCATCCTCCCAGATGCTAGACGTGATGTCTGTCTAAACCCATGAAATATACTGAAAAGATTTTCAGGTTCCACTTGCTGCAGAGCCTCTGACACGCACCACATAACCCTCACACCAAGCCAGTAAGTGTGTATTAGGAGTGCCATTTTACAGCTGGGGAAACTCACGCATGTGTGGCCAGCAAACTGTGTCTGGCTGCCTAGAATTTGTGTCTTCTCTTTCCCAGGCTGCTTCTCCTCCACGAAAATTTCATGGACTCAAGAGATGAAGTGAACAAAATCGAAAGGATTTATTGTGCTGTGCTTTATGGGCAAAATAACTTAAACTTAATAGGAAATCACAGAAGCATGTGCAATGGATTAAATGCTTCCAACATCAACATATCCCCAAAGGGTTTTTAACATTTCCAGAGTGATAAAATGAATAAACAATTCAGAAGTTTCTAAAATGGCATTATTCTAAAAGAAATGAGCTCTCTTTCTTTTCAGAAGGTTTTGCTTCTTAAAAATTTGAAAGGTTTGCTTTAGCTTATGACATTTCTGCTGTTTCAAATATTATTTTTGTGGCTTCAAGGCACCTCAGGATTTTCTCTTATGCTTTTTCTTAGGATGTTTAAGGCCACACACCCCCATTGCCACACTCTCATCTCCGACATCACTTTGCCTTTCTTGCTTGCAGAAACAAAATAGGAAATTTGCTTATCAGAATTGACTGGCCCCCTCCACCTTCACACTGTAGTTCCTCTTGTCTCCTTTAAATCCACTATTTATGCTTCATCAATTTCTTCCTTCCATTTCATCTGTGTATATTTCCCATTTCGGCATCAGGTCCTCTCCCATCCCTACCACACTGCTACCTGCCACACATGAAGCTCCTCCCTGGGGACCTTCTCCACCTAAGGCTTCCCGAGGATGGCAGAAGTCCCTTTCCTGTGTTCTCTCCCTGCCACACCCTACCTGTGCGGTCCCTGTCAATGCACCAAAGGGGTCTTAACATAGTCTGAGTCTAAGAAAAAAATCTGTTCTGCTCACCTAGATCCAAATATTTCTGTTTCGCATCTTAGACTTGAATGTTGAATTTAACAGTTTAAATTTAAATTTGCTGTCATTATTTCTTTTGTTTAGAGCACATGACTGTAGTTAACAAGTGATATGGATAGTCCATGTGGTGGGAAAGCTAACCTAAAGGAGAAAAACTTAGCAGAGGAGAAGAGAGAATAATAGCACATCATTTAATAATTTAACGTATTTTATTATAATCGAAAACTTGTGCTTAAAAATGAATTATGCTGTACCATTTAAGCATCTCTGAAAAATGTGTTTTCTTATAATTTCTAATTTAATTCAAAGCAATCAAAAAGTATAAATATTCAAAGCTTACAGTTTAGTGGAAAGATAAGGTACAGTACAGGTACAGCTGCAGGTCTCGGGTCTCTTCCTGGCTTCAGAGCATAGGGCACACACTTAGGTTGAACAATATCCTTTGCATCCCTGAAATATGTTCCCATTCTTGGCCCCAGGGAGAAGAGACATTTAGTTCATGCTATGTCAGTTGAAAATCTCAAACAAGATGAAGAAGAAGAAGAATGCTGCTGAGATGACCAGAGAAGAAAGAGTTGTGATGGAAACCACTTGGGGGGAAATGAGCTTCTGTTTTGCACTTAATTTCAGTTAGTGCCTAAATTGAACATCCCTTGCTGAAAGATATATTTGCGGGCTCTGGGTCTACAGCAGAAAAATATAAACATTAAAATATTCTAGTAAAATCTTATGCAGAACAAATAAAATGATGAAAGACACCCAAATACCAGATAATCCATCAGGAAGGCTTTCTTTTAGGAATTTGTTTCAAGAGGAACAGGGATGAGGAAGAAAAATCCATTTTATCCATGAGTGCATGGTAGGAAATTGCCTATTAGAGTAAATGCAAAATGTAAAGATCGCCAATGTACAGAGCATATTAAGTCAGATTGTTTATAAAAATCTGATGCCAGCCCAAGTACAGGGATATAATTAAGCCCATTGTAAGTATTATTCAAAACCAACTGCGCCTGTCAGCCTGCTTTATCAAACACACGGTCAACAAATAGATCAGAATATTTTGCTGATCTTCATGGGATTATAACCTCTGTCTCTAAACAAAATACAAAAATAAGTATAAGGCATTTTGCCTCTTTGCTTTTGCTTTGTCTTCTCCTGCCTATTAAATAGAAATGAAGATTTCTTTTACTGTGTTTCTGACAGTCTGTTAATTTATTAGGAGAGTTGCTTTTGATTTGCTTTCTAGTAGGCACAGTAAATTTAGCATAAGGTACATCTGTCTGCTACAACTTGATTGCATCTCTCTCTGCAAGGTATTTTGCATTTTCCTTTTGCCATATTTCAATTTCTGCCATGTCAATTTAAACAAAAATAAAATTTTTAAAGTTGTAATGTTTCACATGGAAATGTTGCCAAATATCTACCAGCTTTAGAAAGCTGAGCCTTGCTGGGTGAAGCACAAAATGCTATAACTTTTTCTTAATGAGATGGTGAATTAGATGAACTTGTGTGTGTACACTGTTTTTGGAAATAAAACATGCACTCAAGAGTCTTGTGTCATCTTGACCTGTCTCATTCCAGTCTTAACTCCCACTCTCCATGCTGGGTTAAAGTCTTAGAGAACCCTAGAAAAGGTTCAGATGGTAGTGTTAAATATTGTTAGTAGTATTACCAGTGTGGATTCTAAATTAAAACCAATGGAGCCCTTCGCCTACTTGTGTGATTAGCTAATTTTTATGCTTAAATTAGTATTTCATTATGCATAGATACAGATATCAGCATCTTTATTGATAACAAGTATATATTGTGGAAAAGTTGTAAAGTATACTTTTTAAAATTTTAAATATGGTATTCTTTTTTAACCTTGGCATTAGTAACCTACCCCAACAGATACCTGGATGCAACAGGAGATAAGAAAGCAATGGAGTGTATTTTGAAAGCTGTGAAACAAGCATGTCACGCTTCTTGTCTATAACATAGAATTTTACTTTTAGTCAGTAAGTTCGTTTCAGCATCGGGTACAAATTTTACTTTAATAATATAAATCCGGACTCACAAACTTACACTTTCATGTTTCTCTCCTCTCCTATTTTTTTCCTAATAAAACAATTCCCCAGCTGTTACCAGCTTCCTATTCAAAAAGCTCAAATACCCACAGCTGTCCACCGATGCTGACAGTCAACGGATGCCAAAGGACAAGCTGAGTGATCCTGAAAGACCTAAAGGGTGAACATTTTAAACCTGCACAGGAGAAGAAATGCAGAGCTCCCTGCCACCTCTGTGACTGTAGCTGCTGCTGTAAGCTAATGGCAGAGTTACAGCCAAGAGCTAGATCTGGGTGACACCTTCCCTTCACGGGAGACTGCACACTGTTGCTTTTGGCTAAGCTAATATCTGCATTTTTTTTTCTGAGTCTTTTTTTGCTGTTTTCTTGTCTTCTGTCTGCACAGCCTCTTAGTATCTCAGAATCTCTTTCCTAATTACATATGCTTGGTGATTTCATTGACCAGCATGTCGATGAATGCTGACTCTGTGTGCTTACAAATTACAGTTAATGCCACGAGCCTGAAGTCGTTTCCCCTAATACCACATTGCTCTTCACGCTTCTCATAGCCTCCCCCAATTTGGGTGCCTGCTGCATCTTATATCCGCTTTCCTTGCCCTTTTTTTTTTTTAACCATCATGTGCAGTTTAAGTATTAATTATACTTGCTGCTTTGTTCTGTTTCTATTGCAACAAAGTGAGCTTCATTCAGATTTTTGCTTAATATTCCTTGTTTGCTGCATTCAAGTTAAATCATCTCAGGGACTTAAATAAGTGACTTTTCATAGAACACACGTGTGCCAAGACACATTTAATTTTTTAAAATGTGAACACTGAACTGGTGGATGAATAGCTCTTTGTGAAACAGAAAATACAACCAAACTTTTTAATTTAAAAAATGTATCTAATTTTAAAAAATATGCTATGCTCCATTCTTTCTCATCCTACATTGACATAAGAATGGATTAACAACAACAACAAAAAATGACTTTTGTGCAAGCGGGCACGGGGCGCGCTGAGACAGCAATTGAGACTGGGTGTGGTGGCATGAGCCTGTAATGCCAGCTCTTGGGAGGCTGTAAACAGGAGGATCACTAGGAGTCCTATCTTGTAGTGAGACCCTGAGCACCCTGTTAACCCTTCCCTAAAGTACAAAAAAAGAAAAAAAAAGTGTTAGTATATTAAAGTATCACAAAATTGTCTGTAATATTGTTCACTTAACTGTTTTAGTTTGTCACTGGGAATGAAACACTTAGCACATTTTTCTTTTTAAGAGAAGTTTTTCACGTGTGCTATTATCAATTGTTTCTAATTGGAGGAAATTAATCATTACTAAGTTTGAGCGGTAATAGATTTCTAATTAGCTTGACTGTAGTAATCATTTCAAATATATATATATATATATATATATATATATGCATGATTTTTATATGCCATAAATATATATTATTTTGTTTGCCAGTTACATGTAATAAAAAGTAAAGAAATAACAAAACAGATACAGAGTTTCGTGTTTTGTGAAATGGAAGACTGGAAAATGCTGCCTACTTACAAGCAACATCAGAGTTGCATTTTAAAGGAACAAAGGCATGAGGATGCATAAACGTCTCTGAGAGCCCTCTCCCAGTGCGCTAAGAGTGGAGGAGGCGGCTCCCACGACGTTATCAACAGGACTGCTATTAATTTAGCTTTTGCACAAGTACCGTTCCTTGCTCATCTCATTGCTAAAATTCATCATTCCACTAATGTCTTGTGTTTTAACTAGATAGAGAGTTATGAAAACGTAGAAATATGGAAGTGTCTAACATTTTACAAGACTTTCAACATTTTTACATTCAAATTCATTTCATCTTCTTAGCAAACCCAGAAGTAGATATAAAAAATGGCATTGAAGAAAGGTGTGAGATTTGCCCATACTTAATAAAGTATAAAGAGGGACAGGGACATTGACCTTTATATTCCAACCACTGAAACAGGATAACTTTAGCCCTTAATAGCTGAATTTTCAAGGCTTTGACTCTTTGTATCTTCACTCCTAAATTCCTGTTCTCAAAATAAAGTTGGAAATACTGTGTATGTCATTTAGTCTAAATGGGGAAAGAACCATCATCAGGCTCCCAGTATGTCACGAGTGATACCCCATGCTACGTATTGTGATTTTACAAAAAGACCCATTCTTCAAGTATTGCTGAGGTCCCACTTTGCTGCTGTACTGCAAAAGAGGACAATGCCTGGCAGGTAAGAAACATTCACAAATGTCACCTGCTGTCATTACTGTCACTCTCATGCCACCCTTCCCTGTGACCTCTGCCTTTCACCTAGTATGTTAGGGCACTAAATTGCTGCCTAGTTCTGGTGTATCAAGAGGTAAGCCTTGCTTAACAAAATATGCAACAGGGCTGACTTAAGACTTCATACAGTCAAAGCAGATAGCACTCCTGAAAAAAAAATGCTTCAACCCAGATATTTTTTCAAAAATTCACCCCAATTAGCATTTTCTCCATTATCATATTATCCACCAGACTGTCTTCTCCTTCTGATCTAGGGCTGAATAGTAAATTTGGAACCTTTCCCAAACAGGATCTGTCATTTGCTGCTCTTGGCCTCTGAAACTCAGGTTTTACAAACCAAAGTCTCTGGACCCAACCAAGGGGGAACAATAAACTAACGTCATAATAATCTCCTCATTCAATTAATACAATTCTTTCACATGGTGCAAACCATCTGACTTTTGACCATTGTCACACACTACTTTTCTTGAACTCTGTTTCACGTTTTTGCAATGCAGTAGTGTTTTCCAAAGGCAGAAAGATACAAATCTCAAAACTAAATTTCATCTTCTAATTCTACCACCAGAAAGAATGAAAGGAGCTTTTTATTCATCTCCTATTTTTTTGCTTCTTTTCTTTCTTCATTAATATCAGATATCACATATCTAATTCTCAGACAGATTTGCCCTCAAACTTGATCCTACATCTCAGGCTACATCCCCTACAAACTGAACCCATCGGTGACCCAGTAGGGGTACAGAGACCTAGCAGAGCAGAAGCTAGTAAGATTCCCAGCTCCAAAGCCAAGTTCTCAACTTACCCCAATTACAATATTTTTTAAACAAACTTATAACAGAAAAGCAAATGAAATTAATGACTTTTCCTTCAGTGTGTACCAGTAAGTAGGATTTTAAAATGAGATTTCTGTACCAGACTGATTATTTATCTGTGAGGAAAGTGTAATACTGATGCTCTTCTGTCTTTGTTTAGGTATTTGTTTTACTGATACTGTCTTTAAACTAAAATGTTGTTTATTCTTATAAATGAACATTATTCATTAAACTTGATCTCTTCCTACATCTACTTTTTAAAAAACTCTATCATCACTAAATAGTTAGAGAAATAATGGGGGATTCAGGGGGTGAAGCCTTAACTTTTGCTTTACCATAGGAATAAAGATTTGTTAAAAGTAACATGGGGCTAGAGATATAGTTCAGTGGCAAGTGTTGGCCTGGCAATCTGGAGGTCATGGGTTTGACTCCTTGTACAAGAAAAGGGAATATGAGTGTTGCAGATATTGGAATTTGCAGCGTAATTCTTCAGTTCAAGACTTTATTCAAAAAGAAGGAAGGAAGGAGGAAAAGGAAAAGGAAAGAAAAGAAAGGAAGAGCTTTCTAGGTAAGATTTGAAGTCATCACTGACAAAACTACATTATACAAATAAGGAAGCCAAGGTCTCTTCTAAGGGAAAGTGGCAGAATCTACTTGGTAACCCAGGTCTCTGCTACTGGACACCAGAGACACCAGGCTTCCGTATACTTCACCTGTCTGTCACAGTAACTTAGATTTAAATGGACCATTTAAAAAAAATTATTGTGCAAAAGATATTTTCTGAAGTATTTCTAGTGTTATTTTTCTCCTTCATGAATACCTGGTAAACAATAAGATAAAAAGAGATGTAAACAATAAGATAAAAACAATAAGATAAAAAGATGTAAACAATAAGATAAAAAGAGAAACTTTGGGTGGGGAGAATTGTAGATAGATTTTTTTTGGTGGGGGGATATGAGCATTTCTCTGTGTAGCTGACCATTGGTGGGTACTGCTATGAAGATTACCTGTCTTTTCCTCCATGAGATTTTGTTTTCTTTCTCAAGGGCAAAGGATAATGTTTTACTCCAAAGAGAGAAAACATTTGTCCAGCTCTGCCCTCCTCAGTGTTACTTGCTCATGAACAAGGGCAAGGCTGGCTTCAAACAAGGCAGCAGATAACAAGCAAAGTTGTTTTCTATCTCACTGAGGCCTATCATAAATTTACAATTCTGCTTTCTCAATTGGAACAGGTCATGGTTGTATTTTAGAAATTTCTTGGTACAAAATTAAGACAATACACTCCAGTGATAGCAGTTATGTTTGCATACATCCAACCCCATGCACTTCACATTCCATTAAATGTGCATTAACCTAAAACTACTTCAAACTATAAAAGTAAAAGAGGTTGTGATAGCATAGCATTAAAGTGATGGTAAATCAGCAGAAACATAACAGAATTTTTAGTCCAGTTGCTCTGGAGACTCTACGTGTGAGCTAGTCTTCCGTGAAGTTACAGATATTTTCAGTAAACACATCTCACCTCTCATATGCTGCTCTTAAAGCAGAGAAATAAAAGCAAAGTTAGATGTGTAGAAAACTACATTTTTCCTAATGAAAATTAAAGCCAGAAAAATAGGCAATTACAGTATCTAATGGTACAATGTTATTTCCTATATCAATGTACTAAAATACATCCCAGAGAATGCTAATGAAGCCATTTATTGATGCAAACCTTCCTTTAAGCCTCTTCAGACTATTCTTCTAATGTTACAGTATTATTACAGATTTCAAGTATGAGGAAAAAACAATGTAATTACTATAGCAGAATGTCTAACTGTAATTGAGTTTCTCCTCCAAAGCTTTCTCAGAAAGCAACACTGATACATTTTATTCCTCGGCTTTTTTTCTCATCTGATTTAAATAATTCAAACTCTTCTAGAAATTTTGCTATACAAACTATCTAAATCTTATTTACTTAAAGAAAAATATTCATCACCTTAATATAATCATATTTGTTGTAAACTATTAGCTTTATTTTATTTGTACGATGTCTGATTCTGATAGAATCTTTACTGCATTTCATACTTGGACTCCCAACAACTGCAAAACTAAATTCAGTTGTGGCAAAAATTATTCTTTGCTTTTCTAGAAACATTTCTGATGTGATTAGAAATTCACTGATGTTGACATTATGAAAAGGCAGGTAAAGAGTCAAATAGGAAGCGACTCCTAAAATTATATGATGCTGAATTACATGACCTATAGGTATTAACTTCAGTAATAAAAATAATAATAATAATAAATTAACACTGCTCTCGAATTTATATGATGCTCCTGTAGAAACTTCT
>NW_004524604.1:14800345-14801483 GCF_000260255.1 Octodon degus | reverse complement strand
GCTCAGTAGAATAAGTGCTTCCCTGGCAAGCGCAAGGGTCTGAGTTCAATCCCCGGTTCCGAAAAAAAAAAAGATTAATGTACAGAGATCAATGAGCTTCACATGTATAAATAATAACCAGTTGCAAGTAATAAGGACTGGAGTGACATAAATATAGTAAAATAAATAAATAAACAAAAGTATATCAAATTTGGACAATATTAACAGCACAAAGATTGTTGTTATTATTGTCTAAGAATGACTTGAGAATGTCAAAGTGGTAGAAAGCTTATTCAGATAGGTAACAGAAAATTTCCTAAGTCTTAAAGTGTTAGGATGCTATCAGTCAAGTTTAACTCAACCTAGTTTACCCCCACACATCTATAATCAGAGGTGTCATTGTTGAAAGATAAAGGCAACACTCTGAAGCTGCAAGATACTCCAAACACACAACACTTCTCTGTACCTAGATTTGCTTGACAACCAACTTCTCAACTCTTCCTAGGCTGGAAAAGAGTGGTGCATGAGGGGAAGCTAAGTGTTGGCTAAGAATACTGAACCCAGCTGAGCAAGCTTTTGGAAAGATAAACACTTTCCAGATTAACAAACATTAAGAGAAATAGCCCAACCATGCTTGTTCTATGAGAAATGCTAAAGACAGCTCATCAGCCTAAATAAAGAGATACTGATTAAGAAAAACCATGAAGGCATAAAACTTACTTGTAAAGTATCTGTTAAATTCAAAACACTACAGTAGAATAAGTGTGCTATATAAATAATTCATGCATTTAATATGAAGAACAAAATACAAAACAATAATTACACTAATATGTTAATTAATAAGCAATTTAGAAAGGAATAAAATGGGATATCAATAATTCAAAATATTAGGAGGAATAAAATATAACTGGAGAGTTTTATTTTATTATGAATATGTGTTCTCTGTTCTTTTGTCCATTTGTTTACTTTGAACATTTTCTTCAACACTATATTAGGTTAATATCATTTCTTTTTTGTTTGTTTGTTTGTTTGTTTGGAGTTTTTTTGGCAGAACCAAGGATTGAACTCAGGCCCTTGCACTTGCCAAGCAAGTGCTTATTCTACTGAGCAATCTCCCTGCCCTAGGTTGATGTCAATTCAAAGCAATTTGTTCTAATAA
>NW_004524604.1:14799157-14800245 GCF_000260255.1 Octodon degus | reverse complement strand
AAGCCTTGTTTGTAGATGGTGGACTGGCTAACCAACAAAGCCATGGAACCTTCAAAATTATTTCATTATATGGTGACCAAGCAACCTACATTTAAAGACACATCTGGAGACATTTTTTAAAATAAAAACTCATATGAGCGTGAACAACAGAAAAAATTATTGAAGATCATCACTACATCAAATTAATTTACACAAAAAAACATTGTTCTTAATGGCTAATTGTCTTGTTAAAGTTAAGAAGCCATTTACCATTAGTGATACACTGGTCCTACCTGCTGCGAAAGACATTTATCATGAACTTTTAGAAGATCCCACAGTTTACCTTGTGGCACATGTTTCTCTTTCAGCTAGAACATTAAATAGAAAGTTCATTAAATAGCACCATATACTGAGGCACAATTATAGAGAACTGATAACTCCATTGAGAACTCCATACTTCGTTTTTTGGTGGGGAGCACAAAAGTTAAAAAAATCAATGGAATATTAATAAAACAGGAAAAAATCCTTAGAGTAGTCTTGAGGGTATGATACTGAGATAAAAAGTACTTGATTTTTTTAAAAAAGCTGTAGTTTCCAGGTATCAGAAACTTTGATAAGCTCCTTGTCATTGAATCAACTGGATTTAAGGTATCCATCTCACAGACAAATCACTTGAGTAGAAGAGATTGAAAGCTACTTATTGTGTGACCCCGGAAGTCTATGAGAACACCCAGATTTTCCTTCTCCTGGTGGACATGTCGTACATAACCCAACCTATTGATCATGATCAGAACATTAAATGAGAGATTTATTTCCTATGATCAGATTATATTATGTAGAAAACATATTTTTAATGATATAACTAGGATCCTAACCAGCTAAGATTGCGTTAAAGTCAAAGCTGATGTTGTGCTTCTCCATATGCTTAACAGATCAGTTTTTGAAAGGATCCAAGCCTTCTTCGCAGGGAGAGGTTCAAAGTAAAGATTCTCCTGCTGGCCTTGGAGAAAAAAAACAGGAAACTGGGAACTGCCTTTGGAGGAGAGTTCATAGCGGGGTTCCTGAAGTATTTTTTTAAAATAAGTTTATTGCAAAAAAAAATAGCAATG
>NW_004524604.1:14790065-14798327 GCF_000260255.1 Octodon degus | reverse complement strand
ATTGATCACTTTCCTCTGTGGCCCCATAATCTCCTTGATCAGAAAATTTGGGACACAACTGAGTTAAATGGAAAGTGAGAACTTAAGGATTAGACAACAAAGAGAGGGCAAGGAGAAAAGCTGAAAAACATGACAGGGGAAAAGCCACACATTTGTATGCACAAGATGGTTTAGGCAATGATCCTGAGAATCTTCAGCAGATTTTTGAAATTAGCAGTTAATTGGTAGGATTCTTACCCTCACTAACTATATATGCTGATACCTGTGAACCAAGCAACTGTACTGAAGATAGAAATGTGTAATAGTAGAGTCATACTTGGAATGCCTCTCATTCTGGTCTGCTAAGTACATACTGCTTGTCATGACATACCAATTACTGCCATACTGTCTCTCAAGTAAATGTTTGTTTTATAAAAAGGGTAATAAATGAAAACAAGAGACAAGAAACAAAGTCACAGGCCTGTCCTATTACAATGCTGTATATGGTTAGATTTGTAAATTTTTGTGTAAAAATATGTAACTATTCCTATTTTTCATTTTTTAAATTTTAATGTTTTTTCTTCATATTCTGTAGGGACTTAAAGTTTAACATATCAATACTTGATGGCAAATACCTGTTCCATGTTATGTCTAAGATGTTTGATAGACAGATAGTGAGGTTAAACTCAGCTGCCTATGTTGTAGGGTAATGATGTCATTAAGCTTCTCTTATGGAGGGTTAACAACTTAAGTTTGCAGACCAAAAATTGAAGAAAAGGAAGGGCTTCAAGGAAAGCCAACATTTTGGCCCCAGCCTTTCAAGGTAGTGAAGACTCAGGACTTAGGAGAACCTGTATTGTAGCATCCTGTAACTCCTGAAATGTTTTATAGGAGTTAAGAATGCTCTGTCATCAGCAGTTAGTAAGAAATTCTGGATCCTTGTTCTCCCAGTACGCAGAACCGAATTCTGCCACCACTGGGAGAAACTTAGGCTAAAATAAGTTCTCAGCCCAGCCCAACACACTGGTTGCATCCTGATGAGACCTGAGCAGACAGAGTACAACAGGCTCTCATCCTAACTCCTGACACTCAGAAGCTCCCATGTCACCTGTTAGGTGCATTATGTTAAGTCCAGCAGTTTTCTGTGCAGCAATAAAGACTAACATGAAGGTAGAACTGACATTTCAACACAACTTGAAACAGCTTCTTGAATTTACTAAACTATATAATAAATCATATCTGCAAAAACACAAAATGTGACCCCTATGAAACATGGTATTTGTTTATTTATTTATTTATTTATTTATTTTTGTATTTTAGTGCAGGCTCTACGGGGTCTAACTGCATAGATTGGACTTGTAGTGAGTCTCTTGATTGCAGCCCCCCAAGTGCTGTACTTAGTGGTGTACAGGCGTGCACCACTACACCCAGTCTCAATCGACATCTCAACATGCCCTGGAGGTGGGGCTGACACAGCAGGTCCAGGATCCAATGCCCAGCCCCTGTGTCTGCCTAAGCAAGAACTTTAATCTGCTGAACTATTTGGCTGACCCTGAACCCTGATTTAAAAAGGCAAAAGATTTATATGATCTGAAGAGAAACCAGAGGATAAGACATGGTATTTAAAATAACTAAAGTATTTAAAATAGCTCAATAAAACTTGTATAATACAGAGACAAAATAAATACAGAACAATTTTTGTACAACTGGACTGAACAAACTTTAACTAAAAAATTCTAGACTATCAAAATGAAAACACTGGATACATTTTACTACATAATATTAAATCATTTGTGTGTATTCATTAGGGCTTTCTAGGGAAATGGAGTCAATAAAAACATATATGCGATTATGCAAAGTGATTTGTTAGAGTGACCCATAGGATCAGATGTAAGGAGCCCATGGTGGTTATTAGGCATAGAAGAGATGGAAGATCAGAAGCACTTCAGTCCAAAAAGCTGCAGCTGCAAAACAAGAAGGATCAAGGACATAGTGCCATTGTAAGGCGGGAAGCTCCTGAGAGAGTTGCTGGCATCTGTTGGTGTGGAAAGGCTGAGAAAACTGATACCCACAGTTCAGGGCAGTAGCATAAGATATAGCTGCTCAATAAGCAAGCCTTTCAATTGTGAGCCTAATTTCTTCCTTCCTTCTCCTTTATTCTGTCCAGAACACAAGCCTAGTGGAGAGTGCTACGGATGATCATGTGAGCCTCCTGGCCGCCTGGGTTTGCTTCCCATGTCCCACTCATCCCTAGAGACCCTCAGCCAGACATGTGCTTCCCTAATATGCAAGGTATTTGGTAATCTAATCAGGTTGACAAATCACTGTCAGCAATTACAGATGGAAAAAAGAATAAGCAAGTCTATTAAGAGAAAGTGGGACCAGAAATTACACATTTACAAAGCATATCAAAATGTTCTCATATGTAAAATAGATTGAATTCAAAAACCAGAGAAAGATAGAATCTTACAGAAAATGTGCAAATCATAGGGAGATATAATCAGCAAAATTTAAGTCAATATAGAAGACATGCTACTGGTCGTGAAACAGTAAGAAAGAAACAGATACTACCCAATCAAAAAAATTAATATACAGAAAGCCATAAGACCTAGTGAGAATATTTACACTCACTGGTGGAAGTGTAGGATGTTTCAGCCATTGTGAAAAAAATAGTTCAAAGAAATTGCTTGAATTTCAGGACAGAGCTATGGGTGCAACTCAGAAGCACAGTGCCTGCTCAGCATGCATGAGAACCTAGATCTGATCCTCAGAACTGCAGAGGGTTAATAATCAATTTCATTTAAAACATTAAAAATAAATAAATATTTGCTCTACCAAGAGAAAAAGAGTAGTATATGATTATTACTCTTCCTATGACCATGTTTAACGTAAGTTTCTGAAAGCTTTTCTCATTTATTATGTTTTTATATTTATATTCTGTCAGATTCATAACAGAATATATGATTAGCCCTTGACATTTGAGGAAACTGAGGTATTAAAATGATATGTATATTATCCAGGATTATTTAATTAATAAATAATAGAGTAGTATTGAGACTCCTGCTTAACTTCATAATCCTAACATCTTTCCACTGGATGGTGATCAAAATAATTTCTATATAACAATTAAGTTGTACAAAAATTTAAAAAGTTATATGCCCTCCAGTAAATTTCAGAATAGAAAAGCCAACCTCTGTGATATGAAAATTTAAAAATAAGGGAGCTACCTCTAAGCGCACAAATAGTAAGGGGAAGTGGGTACTTCATAATTATTTTTTAATTAGCATTTTATTCTTTTGTTTTATTTTATGCAAATTATCTCAATTTGGAAACTGTAATTTTCAGACCAGTACCAGAGAGTTAGAATAACAGGAATAATAGCTCATTTTTGTGTCATAATTGTTGCTGGCTACTACAAACACTATATATGTATGTATATATATATATATATATATACATATATATATGTATATATATATATTTTTTTTTACATTCTCAACAACCTTATAAGTAGTAATATTATTTTGAAGTATGAGTTACTAAAAAATATAATTGTTAAAATCATATAATAAAGACAGAATTTACACAAATGGAAAGTGTCTTGTGTCAGCTAAATAGCTCAGCGAATTTAAGTACCTGCAAGCAGGCATAAGGGTCAAGGGGTTCAATCCCCGGACCTTCTGTGCTGGCCCTGCCCCTGGGGTGCGCTGAGACAGCAATTTCAGACTGGGCGTGGTGGCGCCTGCCTGTAATCCCAGCTCTTGGAAGGCTGTAAACAGGAGAATCACTACCAGTCCGATCTAGTAGAGAGACCCTGAACACCCTGTAGAGCCCTCCCTAAAATACCAAAAAAAAAAAGAGTCTCAGTTTTGATCATTAATTTACAAAATAATATATTGAAAACAAAACATGGAAGAACACATTAAGAATGCCAACATATATGAAGAGAAGCTAAGAATGGTGATTAATATTTTTTTTACATGAATACCATATGACACAAAACTAACAAGATGATCTGGAGAAATTTTGGAGACAAATTTCTGTGTTGTGAATATAAAAAATTCACAGAGGCTGGGGAGATGGCTCAGTGGAATAAGCACTTCCCTGGGAAGTGCAAGGGCCTGAGTTCAATCCCTGGTTCCACCAAGAAAAAAAAAAAAAAAAAAAAAACACTTCACAGAGACTTTCTAAAATAAATTTTTGGTTATTAAATATGCATGCAGCACATCCATGACATAAAAAAGAAAAAGAATTAATAGTTCTTAATAAAACTATCTGGAGTCATCCAAATTTGATCTGGCTCTTCCTCTTTCTAAAGGAAATTGAGGATTTCAAAGAGCAGTATTTAGCATGTGATATTTTTAACAAATTTACCTACTATCAATTTATCCAGCTGTAAAGCTTTTTAAAAATAGCCACAGACTGAGTAGGACAACAGCATAGGTGAAGACTTTAGGGTATATTGAAATTGAATCATTTCATAAATAAGATTTAATCCATCTCTTCATAATTTTAAGTAATCATATGTAATTCTGTGAACTGTAAATATGAAAATGAAAAATTAGGAATCTGAGCCAACTTCTTAAACACTGGCACTTTCTCCAAAGTACAGAAGCCAAAGTATCTTGGCACTTCACTGTGCCAGCAAATCACTGATATTCATTTAATTCTAGATTATACTTTCTTTTATGAAAAACAGTTACTCAAGCATGGTTTTAATAACTTATCTAGGAAAAATATATAAGCTGAAGACTCAACTGTTTGCATGGACTTCCATATTAGTACTACAGAGGAGTAATGTGCTAAAAAGATTTTAAATCTTATTCCAATTTTCCTATATAAAAATAAAGATTAAAAGAAACTCACTACTATATTTTATGCTAGAACTGATTTTTAGTAGATGCAGTAAAACTTTATTTCCTGTCCCTGGAGCATCCTCAGGCCCCAGGTGGAAATATGCGATAAATTTGCAGGGAGACATTTGACATCAAATCCTCTTGAATGTGTACCATCTTCTTAAAGCATGGACTCTAAATCAGTTTAGGTATTGGAGGTTAATGAATGGAAAATAAGCATGTTCCTTCCTCAGGAAGTGAAAGCATTGTTCTCTTGACTGAGAATGCACTCTTATCTGGTTTTTCATTTATAGAAACTAATATTTAAAATTTGTTTGGCAGGATAAAAGTTGTACAATCAGTAAGGGGCCATTAAGTCACCACCCAAGAAAACACCCATTGTCAACAATTTGAACATCAATTTACTGTAGAACATCTTGTTTCTGCTTAAGAATTATTTTAATTATAATCAGAGGAGAATCAAGCTCAGAAATGTGCTCCACAGTGGAGAGAGCGAGCAATAGTTCCAGTGATGTTCAGCTCCATCTTTTCAGCTATCAGCGGTTTTTCTCCTAACACTAATTAGTACATAAGCAATTGGTAAATGGAAGGGCAATACCGGTGCATGGGATTCTTGTGTTTGTTCCTATAAAGATTTTCCAAGGCAGGAGAAGCCAGAAAAGAAAAAAACTAATGTTATATGTTTATCAGACTCTCTACATGCTGAAAACTAAAACTTGACCCAGGCTTATCACCATGTACTAAGCCAAAGTAAAATGGATTGAAGTTCTAAACATTAAAACAGAAACAATAAATCTCCTGGAAGAGAAAGTAGGAGGAAATCTTGAAGACAGGGGTAGGCAAAGAGTTCATGAACAAAAATCAAATTGCATGGCAAACAGTTGAAAGAATTGACAACTGGGACCGCCTCTTATTGAGAAGTTTTTGAACATCAAAAGAAATTATCAACAAAATGAAAAGGAAAGGAAATACTGCTCAGCTTCTCCACAACCAAAGGGGACTTTCAGCTCTTTTGGGCAGGTCCCATTGCAGAGGATTTCACTGCATCTTTGACAGTATTTCTGCTCATAATGCCACATGCCTCTGTGTCCTTTTAGTGTGCACATCAGCATTGTCAATTTCTTGTGCTTATATTCACAATTACTCGCGTCTCTTGAAGTTCCCTACTGTGCATGCTGTCCATTTTCTCCAATGTGTAGTTGTTCTGCCTAAATCCTTTGGATATGAAGTTACAGGGGTTTCTAGTGGTCCACCCCAAACATGATTCTCACCTAAGTCCTATTATTTCAAGGAATTTAGAAAAAGTGTTTATTTTGTCATATAACAAGTTATGACAGAAAATATGTTTTCATAAAAGTTATTCTCAGACTAATGAGCAATTAGGTAGTCATTTGATCAAGTTTAGATAAAAAGTAATGGTACAATCACATTTAATAAAAATTGGACTTCAAAAGTACTATGTATTAATATATTCACCTCAGAAGTCAGATTGTCCCCAGTTTGCTTTATTTATTTTTTTATTTTTTCCATGTTTTTATTGAGAAATTAAAACCAATGAGATAGTTTCAAATCAAATTGGTAGGATAGTTCCAATAATTAACACATTGCACACTACCTTCCTAGTGATTATTTGTTGTACAAGATGCAGAAATGACATTCTATTTACAAACACTATTAGAACAAATTCCTCTATTCCTTCAATTAACATGATGTAGCTATATATGTATCCTAACCATTTTGAATACACAGATACAAAATGGTCATTCATTTATATCCCTTATTTTGTTTAGTTCTGTCATTTAAATATTATAGGTGTGTGAACTCAGCAAAATATTCCAAAATAGTCCAGTAGTCCATAATAGCATTGAGTCTTCCACTTCACTGGCAATGTCAGAAGTTGTTGACAAGAGACCCTTCAGCTCAAGATAACAACATGGCTTTATTTCTTGTACTTCGTTTTTACACTTTTCTGCTGGATGGTTAAAACCAAGATAAAGCAAGACTTATGTAACAAGAATTGTAGCTTTTGGATCTGATAAGGTCAGTCAAATCCCCTTAGGATTTATCTTGAGATCCTGTACCTCAGATTGTAGATCCTTTGTCAGTGTCAGCCATGTGGATGAGTCACGGCTATTGCTTGTCTAATTTGCTCTCTGTGAAAGTCAGAAAGAAGGTATTCTCTCCATGTGACTCCTTAGGCACACTCTCCATCATCAATCACTTTCCTCTTTGGCCTCATAATCTCCTTGATCAGAAAATTTGGGACACAGCTGAGCTACATGATGTTGTAGTATAGATTGTCGTATGTCCTAAGTCTTAATTAACCTTGGAAGGCTAGGGCCAGAATGTTGGCTTTCTTTGTGGCCCTCCTTTTTTCTAAGTTTTGGTCTTCAAACTTAGGTTATTACCCCTCCAGAAGAGAAGTTTACTGTTATTACCATATAACCTAGGTTGATGAACTTAACCTCACTATCTGTCTGAATATCAGACATCTTACCCATAAAATTCATCACCCCCTTCCTTTATAAACAATCATCTACCCGAGACAGCATAACAGAAACTGGTGTGTCATGACAAACAACATGTATTCAGAAGACCAGAATGACCGGCACTCCAACCATGAACCTACTATTACAAATTGACATCTTCAGTGCAGTTGCTTAGTTCACAGGTCTCAGTATATATAGTTAGCCAGGGTGACAATTCTTCCAATTAACTGCTAGATTTGAAAATCTTCTGAAGAGTCTCATGATCAATGCTTTACTTATCTTGTACCTATAACTGTATGGCTTACATCTATCATGTTTCCTAGCTCTTCTCCTTGCTCTCTCTTCATTATCTAGCCCTCAAGTTTTTGCTTTCCTTTTAATTGTATTATACCTTTCTATTTGTCTTTCTTCTTTTGAGTTCTTATACTAGGGAAACTATATGATATTTACACATGTGTGTCTGGTTTATTTCACTTATCTTCAAGTGGAACCCACTTCAATATAAAGGCTCTGAGTTTATCATTCTTTATAGCTCAATAATACTCCATTGTACAAAACTACCACATGTTTTTCATCCATTCCTCAGGTGATGGGCATCTTGGTTGTTTCCAAGATTTGGCTACACAAATTGTGCTTCTATAAACATAGGCTTACATATGTCACTATGATATGATATTTTCACTTTCCGGGAAAATTTCCAGTATGGGGATAGCTGGTTTGAATGATAGCCATTGAGTTTTCATAAATGGCTTTTACCAGATTGAAGTAGAGTCCAATTATTCCAATTTTCTGTAGGACTTTGAACATGAATGAGTGTTGGACTTTGTCAAAAGCCTTTTCTGCATCAATGGATATGATCATGTGGTTTTTGGTTTTCGTTCTATTGATATAGTGTATTACATTGATAGATTTTCAAATATTGAACCATCCTTGCATCC
>NW_004524604.1:14786450-14788132 GCF_000260255.1 Octodon degus | reverse complement strand
GTTGATTCATTGCTTTCAGCTGTGTGATTTCCAATTTGTTCTGTGTTAGTGTCCTCTGCACTTGTTAAGGGGGGGCTTGGGTTCTGAGGTTGCATTTTGTTCCTTCTCGTCATTTTGTGTAGCACTGTCTTCTGGCTTTTGTTGTATATCTTTGATGTAGTTATAACTTTCACACATACTGAAGTTCAGGTGGAGCTCTACAGAGTTTGGACTTATCCAGCTGCGTCTGCCTTAGGTCTGGCTGCTGTGCTCAGCTCCTTCCCGCTGCGGACCTGGGCTAGGACTAGGTCTGGGGGTTCCCGGCAGTCGGCAGAAATTCCTACTTGGTGGGCGGCGTGGGGGAGGTACTGTGTTGTGGTGGGGGGCAGCCCGTGGGGGTGGGCGAGGGTCCGGCCCATGCTGTGCCTGAGCTGGGACTGGTCCCGCTGGTGCAGGGTAGCAGGAAACTCTCCACACACTCACCGGACCTGGGCTAGGACTGGGTCTGGGGATTCCCGGAAGTCGGCAGAAATTCCTATTCGGCGGGCGGGATGGGGGAGGTACAGCGGAGTGGTGGGGGGCGGCCGGAGGGGTTGGGTGAGGGTCCGGCCCACGCTGCACCTGGGCTGGGACTGGTCGCGCTGGCGCAGGGTTGAAGGAAGCTCTCCACACACTCACTGGACCTGGGCTAGGACTGAGTCTCTAAAGCATTCTTTTATAGTTTACAAATTTACTGTTAAATCTTTAAAACTTGACATAGGAATAGACAAATGCCTCAGAAACCCAGAAATTGTACTTGCTAATCAAATATCCATGGATAATTGATGGAAAAGAATAACTTGTAATAGTTTCAAAGGATTTGTCTCACTTACTTTTCTCTCATTGCTGGGACAAAATATCCAACACCCTAAATTAAGGAAAAAAAAAGCTTTATTTAGCTCACAGTTTGTGGCGGTTTCAGTCCATACTCCACTGGCCCCAAGACATAGTAATACATGGCAGAAAGCAGCAGTACATGGTGGCAGAAAAAAGCAAAGCAATGGGTAGACCAACAGCTGCAGTTTCTGGCAAGCTTCTCTCCCTTCCTTCCATGCTGACTACAAGGACTGGAATTCCTCCAAGGAAGTGACATCAGCCATCCTTCTTCTAGTCCTTTATATAATCCTTAAGTGCTGAGTAACTCTAAGAGGGCCCTCCATGTGCTAGGGAGGGGCCTCCATTCCCTAGGGAGGGATGTAGAACTACACAATGTCCATGCCTTCATCTTGCACACTATGAGGATGTTTACAGAGAATCAAGGCTCTCTGCTGAGTTACTTAAACTTCTAAAATTCTCAGGTTGACAATGCACCAACCACTACAAGGTTCAATGATTCTTGTATAAATGTACAGAGGACATGTGCCACATATATGTAATAAACAAATATGCACTTGAAACTGAACAACGTATCTTCTGATGATATTTAATATTTTCTTTCGATGTTCAAATGACAATTATAAAAGTCTTGATAAATTGTACTAGATTTATTTTAGAAAGTAATTATATGTTTTTGTGCACTATTACATTCACAAGTGCCACAAAATTAATGCTATTATATCCTATTACTGAAAAAATATGGATTTCATGAAAAAGTATTTCAGACTAAATTTCTAACTTATCAGGAGTTTGACCACATCTGTAGTAGTTATTTAAAACATCTAGAT
>NW_004524604.1:14780049-14786350 GCF_000260255.1 Octodon degus | reverse complement strand
TCATTGGCTGTTATTGGGCTATTGAGAGTGGTTATGTCTTGTCGATTCAGTTGTGTTAATTTGTACCTTTCTAGGAATCTGTCCATTTCTTCTGTATCTTCTATTCTGTGACACTAAAGATTCTCAAAGTAGCTATTGATAATCTTTTGAATTTCTACAGGATATGTGGTAATTACACACTTTTCATTCCTTATTGCTTTTATTTGATTTTTTTCTTTCCTCTTTTTGATGAGGGTAGCTAGGGGCTTATGATTTGATTTAATCTTTCAAAGATCCAGCTTTTTGCTTTTTTTATTCTTTGAATTGTTTTCTTCATATCAATTGAATTAATTTCTGCTCTAATCTTTATAATTTCTTCCTGTCTTTGGCCTCTGGGTTTGGTTTGCTCTTCCTTTTCTAGCTGTTGAAGGTGCAGTATTAGGGTATTTATTTGTACCCATTCTGTTTTCCTAATGTGTGAGTTCATAGCTATGAATTTCCCTCTGAGAACTGCTTTCATCATATCCCATAAATTCCAATAAGTTGTGCTTGATTTTTCATTGAATTGTAGATATTGGTGAATTTCTTGTTTAATTTTATCTGTAACCCATTGATTGCTGGGTAGGGCATCATTTAATTTCCAAGTATTTAAGGCTTTTTTGTTCTGATTTCTTTTGTCATTTATTTCCAGTTTCATTGCACTGTGGTCAGATACTGTGCATGGGATATTTTCTCTTTTCTTACATATACTTAAGCATGACCTATGGACCAGTATGTGGTCTATTTTAGGAAATGACCCATGTGCAGCAGAAAAAAAAAGTGTATTCAGCTGTGTTTGGGTGGAACACTCTGTATATGCCCACCATGTCCATTTTTTTCAAGCTCTGGTTCAGTACTGTTATTTCTTTGCTAAGTCTTTGTCTGGTTGACCTATCTTTTAGAGATAAGGGTGTATTAAGGTCTCCTGTTAAAATTGTGGTATTGGATATTAGATTTTTCATGTCCATTAAGATTTGCTTCATATATTTGGGTGCTCCCGTGTTTGGTGCATACGTATTTATGAGTGTTACCTCTTCCTCTTGAATATTTCCCCTAACCGGTATATAGTGGCTTTCCTTATTTTGCTTGATCATTGTTGATTTGAAGTTGAGACTGTCTGAGAATAAGATTGCTACCCCTGCTTTTTCTGAGGTGCTGGGGAATGTAGTATTGTGTTCCATCCTTTGACTTTCAGCCTATGAATGTCTGTATGAGTTAAATGTGTTTCTTGTATACAGCATATTGTTGGATTTTCTATCCTAATCCACTGTGCCAGTCTATTTCTCTTAATTGGTGAATTGAGTCCATTCACATTGATGGTTAGCATTGAGATGTATTAACTTACAATTGACATGCTATTTACCTGTTGTCATTTACTCCTTTTTCTCCTGTGTTTCATTGTTTGCCTTATTTAGTTGGTTGCTTCTGATCTCATTCATGGAGTTCTGATGGTTTTGGTCCCTCTCTAGAACTTCTTTAAAAAGCCTGTGTAGGTTTGGCTTTGTCATCATGAAATTCTTTATTTTTCTTTGTCATGGAAGTATTTCACTTCTCCATCAAACTTGAAAGAGAGTTTTGCAGGGTATCGTAGTCTGGGCTGGAATTTGTTTTCACAAAGGACTTGAAGTACTCTGCTCCATGCTCTTCTTGCCTTCATGGTTTGTGAAGAGAAGTCAGCCGTAATTCTGATGGGTTTTCCTTTGAATGTGATCTGCTTCCTTTCTCTAGCAGCTTTCAGTATGTTATTCTTGTGCTGGATTTCTGGGATCTTGACTATTATATGTCTTGGTGTATTTTTAATTTGGTTGAGGTTACTTGGTGTTCTGTGTGCTTGGTTACCTGAATGTCAGATTGTTTCCTCATATTTGGGAAGTTTTCTGCTATTACTTCTGCCCATATTCGTTTTGTATCATTTGTATTGACTCCTTCCTTCTCATTGATACCTATTAGTCTCACATTGTTCATCTTTGCATCATCTTGCAAGTGATGAACTATTATTTCCTGAATCCTAGTTGTTTTTAAGAGATCTTTCCTTACCTTTTCACTAGCTGCACCAGCATCTTCAAGATCTGAAACTCTGTCTTCACTTTCACTCAAACAGCTTTGCAAGCTTGTGATTGAGATTTTTAGTTCCTCTATGTCTCTTTGACTCTGCTTCATGTGATCTATTTCTTTCCTGCTTGCTCATTCAAGGAATCCATCATTTTTCTAATCTCTTCTATTTTTTTATCAATGTCTTCTTTAGAAGCTTCTATTAATACTTTTACTGCAGAGTTTTTTCAGTTTGGGTTTCCTCCCTATGTTTCTGTATTTGATTCTTTAATTCAGGTGCTTTCAGTTCAGAGAATTCTTTTTTATTTCAGAAAATAATTCCACTCTGAGTTCCTCTATAACTTTCTGCTGTTGCTTATTTACTATCGATGCTATTAATTCATACGTTTGAGCTGAGCTAGTGTCCTCTGCACTTGTTTTGGGTGGTCTTTGGGTTTCCTCCTTACGTTTCTGCATTTGATTCTTTACTGCAGATGCTATTAATTCAGCGATTTCTTTTTTCATTTCCAATCTGATTTCCTCTATATCTTTCTGCAGTTGTTTCTTCATTTGAGAAGTGGTTGATTCATTGATTTCAGCTGTGTGATTCCCAATTTTTTCTGTATTAGTGTCCTCTGCACTTGTTATGGGTGGCTTCGGGTTGAGATTGCACTTTGCTCCTTCTCATTGTCTTTTTTATAGCACTGTCTTCTGACCTTTGTTGTAGAGCTTTGGTACAGTTATAACCTTAGCACCTACTGAAATTCAGGTGCAGATCTACAAAGTTTGAATTTATCCAACTGTGCCTGGTTGGGTCAGGCTGCTGTGCTCAGGTCCTTTCTTCTGCCACCCTTGGGATTGAACCTTTTGTGCCCCTCTGGCAAGATGTTCTGCTCCTGGACTAGCTTAGTGGTTCTGTCTCCTACTCTCTCTGTAGGACTGCAGCTACAATGTTTCACCCTAGGCCTATATGCCAGACTCAAGTTGAGTCTGAAGGGCACAAGGTGGAAAAGGGAGGAGAGGAAGCACTCCCACACACTCTCCGGGCCCGGGCTAGGGCTGGATCTGGGGACCCAAAAACACGACAGAAGTTCTCTCTCAGTGGGCATGGCAGGGAACTTTGGAGTGGGGGGAGGTGTCCCAAGTGGGTTTGAAGAGGGTCTCACTCATACTGCACCTGGACTTGGACTGGACAGGTCCCACCAGTGCAGAGTAGCTGGAAGCTCTCCCACACACTCACTGAGCCTGTGCTAGGGCTGGATCTTGGAATCCCAGTTTGCTTTGTTTAATGATTTGGTGCTTATTTCCAAATTCAAAGAATATATAAAAAGTTTTACACTACTCTGGACATACTATTCTCAAATTTCACTCATTTCTATGACTATTTCTTTCAATACTACAAGTTCACAGAGCTAGACTAGAACCTCTTTAATTCCTGGTCACATTAAATAGGTTTTACCCAATTTAATAGGAGTAAAATGTAGTCCTTCATTTTTTGTTCTAATAACCTAACTAGTGTCTTCTCTAGATCAGAACCCCAAACTTCCCAGAACATTTTGCTATTCTTTTATAAGACAACAATCCCCTATGGGAGGAGGTCAGATGAAATGAGGGAGCAAACCTGAAAAACAAGCAACAGTTTCAGTGTACATCAAAGGTTGACACTTTGCAATTAAAGGAAATAATGGGGTTGGGGGGATAGCTCAGAGGCATAAACACCTACTCGGCAAGCACACACACAGACTTGAGTTCCATCGTGGCCCCGCATGCCAAGTGGTCTCGGCCCCAGATCCTGTGGCACCAACTGTGAGGACCCAGAACTGGGTGTGATGGCACACACTTGTAATCCCAGCATTTGCGAGGTTGACCCTAGATGATCTCTGCGAGTTTCAGACAAGCCTGTGGGCTACAAAAGTGAGTACATGACTGGCCCAAAACTTTATATTGAGACCCTGTCTCAAAAAAGAAATAAAGAAAAGAAATAGCAGGAGGAAATACAGTGATATATCTTCCTATATTCCAAAAGAGTTACCTCTGAAATAAAAAGGAATTCTTAGGTAAAATTTAAAATCTGATGAACAATTTATCCAAATAGCTTTGCAGATCAATTTCAGCTCTTTAAGAATGATGTATCTTACTCAAGACAGTTAAATGAAATGTTCATATGCTGAAGTGAGAACTAAACTGAATTAAATTTGAGATCATTGTGTCTGCTTTAATAGCCCTAGCTGGCATAAGTGATAGCCCTCACATTTATTCCCAGTGGTAAAGGATTACTGTTATTTTCATTTATTAGTTCTTTTTGTTCCAATCTTCCTTTTGAAAGTTTTAATTGCTAGAAGAAAAAAGAGAACTAACATTGCTAATATATGAAAAAGAAGGTATGTTATTAAGAAAACTGTAGAACATCCATCTTTTAAAAAGCAATAATAATTGCTATAACTTAAACTATAAACAAATGTACCTTCTCACTTTGTCATGAGCTCTGCTCACTTGACAACTAATTGAATTCTTCTGAAGGAAGTACAAACCAGGATGAAAGTTGGTATAATGTGGACTATTAATAAATACAGATGAACTCACTTTGGACTCAGTCATCTCACCCTCAGGACTGGTCCTTCCTCAGAACCTGATACTTACCTTGTAACAACTCACACTGGCCTTAGCCTTTCTAATCACAGCTGTGTTCTGGCACACTACTTTGCACAACACTGGTAAGTAGCTAAAAAAAAACACACACACACACACAGAAGTTAGTAAGATTATCATATAACTTAAATCGGGAAGTGCAAGACCTGGAAGAACTAACATAATTTTTAAAAAAGAGAACTCTATTAAAATAACTACTGTATTTCAAAGATACAGTAATTAAAATGTGAAATTGAAGTTAAGAATAAGCATACAGAACAAGGGAACAGATTTAATAATCACACATACACCCACTTTAAATGGGTTTATGTACACATTATGTGCTCTAGCCCTCATGAATCTCAGCCTCTACCTCAAGCAGTAGAGAAAATTAACACAAACAGATGATAGAATTGGACATAAACACTAAAACTATAAAAAGCCTAATTAAAAATATACGAGAAAAACTTTATATCCTTGAGTCAGACAAAGATTTCTCAGAATATGTGATGGACAATTTTATGCTAATTATTTGGTTAATATGGCTAATTGTTCATTGAGCTTAGCAAATGTTACTGTTAGTGTATTTTTAAAGTGTCATTGACATTTGCACCCAGTGGCCTTGCCCACTTTAGCTGTTAATGAAGATTGCCTTCCATGAAGTGGGTCAGCCTTAAAGAATCAGTTGAAGGTCAAGGCTTTGGTTTTTCAAAGGAAAAAATGCTGCCTACAGACTGACACAAAAATCATCTCCAAGTTTCAACCTTCACATTCAAGACTACAATATTAACATTTTTACTGTGGCAAAACACATAATATGAGCTCTCCCTACTTAAATTTTTGCAAAAGCACAATGCTTCTTGAGCTGCCATAATAAATACCGCACACTAGGGGCCTTCACGAACCACATTTATTTTTCACATTTCTAGAGGCAGTATGCTCTACTTTATGGGAAGGATTCACTTCCTGGCTTGTAGGTTTTTGCATTTTTGCTGTATCTTCACACAGTGTATTTTCAAAGAGTGGAGCAGGAGAAGGTCAAATGCATTAGGGGTTAGTTAGAACTTCAACGTGTGAATTTTAGGGAGACGCCATTCAGCCCATAACACCTTGCAAGAGTAGTGCATTCCACCCTTTTAATCCTGGAAGACTCAGGTCATGGCTCAGGTTCATTCCATTTCCTTTTCTCTTATCTCCTCTTCTCTTCAGAGCTTTATCCATAGCTTTCCACAGTCTGAAATCATCCTTCAATTGTATGTGGAAAAACCCAATTTGGCTTGGTACCATGGATCTGATCAACACTACATGTTCTTGGCTACTGTGCTGTTTGTTTACTTGTTTTACTACAGGGTCTATGAGGTCTCAGTGCACAGATCGAACTCATAGTGACCCTCCTGTTCTCAGCACCCCCAGTACTGGGATTATAGGCATGAGCCATCACGCAGCACCCCCAGTACTGGGATTATAGGCATGAGCCATCACGCCCAGTCTCAATCACTCAGTCGCAGTCTCAGTGCAGCCCAGGGATGGGTCCAACAAGGCACACTGCCAGGAATCAAACCCTGGCCCTGCGCCTACTTTGGCAGGTGCTTTATTCTACTAAGCTAACTTTTGGTTAAAATAC
>NW_004524604.1:14769256-14771364 GCF_000260255.1 Octodon degus | reverse complement strand
TTATTTTAATTTTTTATTTTAAAAAGAAAAAAGCAAATAGCAAGAACAAAGACAAAAACAGATTAACATATTTAATGTTTCATTACATAAAGGTAACAATATGATCACTTCCTTTTTTATGTATTTTAGTACATGGACTACAGGGTCTCACTACACAGATTGGACTTGTAGCCTGTTTTCAGCCTCCCAAGCACTGGGATTACAGGTGCGCACCATCAGGACCAGTTTTAGTCACCGTCTCGGTGTGCCCAGGAGGAGGGGTGAGCATGACACAGAAGGGATTGAGTCCCAGTCCTTACGCCTGCCTATGCAGGGGCGTTAGTTCACTGAGCTATTTGGCTGGCCCTTATAATCACTTTCTTCCGAGAAATAAAGCACCACAAATTCTGATGATATCATGTCACTCCAGGAGCTCATAAAGGTAATCTACTTTATTGTGTTCAAAACCTTTGGTAGCAAATTACAGAGGATCAATTACCATTCTAGTCCATTGTATTATTAGCTGCAAACCTAAATTATGATGGCCAGCAAATCAAGAGATTGGACATTTCTTTTTTGTATTCTTTAACAAATTCTAGAAAGGTCATTTTTATTTATAAAAAATGTCTTTGATTTCATTCTCAATATTTTACTAAAATTACGTAATTACCAAAAACATTAAAATATACACCCTTTGGGTAACCAAGGGTTAGCATTGTTCTGTGCTCAAATTTTCCCCAGGCATTCTGCAGGTGCTTCTGGTCCCACTGTTATTTTTCTATCTATTCTAAGTTTAGCAATTTTAAGGCCCCAAAAGACATTATAGTTAATTTAGTATATCTTTTAAAAGAAGTATTCCTTTAGATTTATTCTCATTACTCTGCTTTACTTGATATTTTTCCTGACTCTTCTGAATTTTCGCATGCAAGATTTTCTTTATGACTAAATACCATGCTTGTTCATTTTTGTAGGATATGTATACAACACAAGCAGCAAATTCGTTAATGCCTTGTTTTAGATCATATTTATTTTTGAACTTACATCACATTTGTTTTTATTTTATATTAAAATTCAGATGTACTTGACATATTTCAATAGTGTGTCCTAATTTTTCATTTATATTAATTCCTTTATTTTGTAGATGTTCTTGGTTTTATTGAAAAGTTCAAGTCAACCTAATTGCTTCTCTGTTGATGATAGCAGGCCTTTTATATTTAGAACAATTTGTTTCTCTTTGTGCTTGAAGTTCAGAACCTTTTTATATATGTTTTTTCTTTTTATGAATTTGATTTTCAGAGGTCTCTGAAAATTTGACTTAATAAACTTTATCCAACAAAGTTGGTCAAATAATGCTTCCATCTTATCTCTATCTTCTTTACTGATACAAAAATGACATACCCATTGTATTTTCCCAGGGTATCACTTTCTTACTTGTCTTTTTCCCTTTTTTTTTCCATAGAAAAATATATGTTTCAGTGTCGATGTTTTCTTCATCCAGTTTATTGTTTCACCTTTAATTATGTTTTATCTGCTTCTTATATTTAGTTTCAATATTTTCATTTAGAATTTTTAGAAAGTTGAGCTCCTATTGTAGTTCTTTATTTGGAAAATATTCCGGGACATTTTAAGCCTGGTATTTTTAAAGACTGTTTTAATTCTGATATCTGGAGTAGGATAATAATTTCACTACCTACACTGCTAACCTATAACTTTAGTTGTAGCTAGTTCTTAGTCTTATGTATTTTTTGCTCATCTTATCTTGTTTTCGCATCTGACAAATTATTTTGACTGTGTACCAGGTATTTTATATTTTAAAATTCAAAATAATTTGATGTTATTTTTTTTGGTAGTTGGATTTATATTTGCTTCTTGCACATAGCTAAATAGAGTAGCAGTTAGGATAATTGTATTCAATGGGACACTGCACATCAGAATGTATCATAATTTATTCCTGGGAAATAGTTTGACCTGAAGGATACTAGTGGCTGTGCCACTTTAGACAATTTCTGTACATATTTTTTTTTTACAGATGTGCAGCACTGCACCCATTTGGGGGAGGTCCTTTTTTATTTATTTATTTATTTTTATTTTTTAATAGATTGCAAATTGAAAATAAATCATTTACAAAC
>NW_004524604.1:14765670-14767495 GCF_000260255.1 Octodon degus | reverse complement strand
GGTTTTGCCAGCTTGTGATTGAGGTTTCAATTCCCTGTATATCACTTTGAACCTGTTTCATACATTCTATTTCTTTCCTAAATTGCTTATTCAGGGGTTCCATTATTTTTATATTCTGCTCTATTTTTTATCAGTGTATTCTTTAGAAGCACTTAGTACTTCTTTGATTATAGTTGTCACTACATTTTTAGTTCCGAAATTATTTCTGATCTGATTTCTTCTATACCTTTCTGCAGTTGTGTCTTTACTGCCAACACTATTATTTCTGAGATATCAGGTGTGTAATTTCCAGTTTCCTCAGTGTTAGTGTCTTCTGCAATAGTACTGGGTGGACTCGGGGCCTGAGACTGCATTTTGTTCCTTCTCTTTGTCATTTTGTATACCACTGTCTTCTGACCTTTGGTGTGGAGCTTAGATAGAGTTATTACCTTGGCACCAGGTCCGGATCTACAAAGTTCAGATTCCTCCATGTGGGTGTTGTTTGGATCTGGCTGTGTGCTCCACTTCTTTCTGCTGCAGCTATTAGAGTTGAACCCTTTGTGTCTCTCTGGCAAGATGTTCTTCTCCTGAATCAGCTGGGTGGGTCTTGACTCTAGCCTGTTTGCAGGGAGTTCTGCTGAAGGGTTCCACGCTGGCACTGCACTCTGGGTCGAATGAGGAGCCGTGGGCCCCAGGCAGTGTCACTCACATGCCGGGCCTGGGCTTTGGGTCTATTCAGATCCTGTGGGCCCTGGGCCATCTCACTCACTCGCTGGGCCTTGTTTCTGGTCTATTCAGGATCCAGTGGCCCCGAGTCGTCTCACTCCCTTGTTGGGCCTGGGCTCTGGGTCTCCAATTTCTGTACATTTTGAAGCCATCTATTTTTCCAGTTTTTGTTTATAAAATGAAGACAATAATAGAATCCTCCTCTGAGTGTTAAAGCCAAGGGCTTATCATGATATTGTAAAATTGTTAGTACTGAAAAACCTCTATTATTTCCAACAACAATGAAGAAGCTGATCATGAAGTTTATGGCGGACAATTGGATATGTGTGCTGAGTTCTGAAATTTACAAATATCTCAGTGAATTAGAGACAATAACTTAAAGTACAGTTTTTAACAAAATTATCTTTATCTTACTAAAACTAGCATTATTTGATTTTTTATGATAGAACATAATAAATAGAATAGGTTTATGCACTGTGGGCCTTGTATTTTATCATCCTGCCTCATCTTTCCTTGCTGTCTCTTTTTGTCTGTCTTTCTTCTTTTCTTCTAAATTGTCACTGAATTAACATGGTTCTTTAACAAAATTTTGTCCATATGAGTAATAAAAATAATTAACAGTATATTTTAAATTTTGTTGAAATGTATATAGTTTAATAGAAAATATACTTAGATAATTAGAAATAGATAATATATGTGTTCCACCTTCATAACTCATTAAAATTTTACCTCTATGAAGAATGTTACTCAAATTTTAAATAATTACAAGCATCACCTAACCACTGGTCCTCAGTAGCAAAAAGTGCAAGGAGTGAATTGAAATGGTGACTAAATTAGGGGATCTTTTGGTCATTTACCCATTTTAAGAGTTTTAATGCTTATTGAAAAATTGAATTAAAACTTTAAGCTAATTTCAAAGGAATATTAGAAAGAGTATATTTGGAAAACATTAAAGAAGAAATTCAGCAGGTGCAGGGGCCGGGGTTTCGATCCAGTCCTGCTCCTGGGGCACCCTGAGCTGGCAATTGAGACTGGGTGTGGTGTTGCATGCCTGTAATCCCAGCTTTTGGGAGGATGTAAACAGGTGGATCACTATGAGTCTGATCTAATAGTGAGACCC
>NW_004524604.1:14758649-14765570 GCF_000260255.1 Octodon degus | reverse complement strand
GTGTTGAGATTAATTTGTTTTTAATCATCGCTAATTTATCTCACATGCAAAATATTGATGCATTTTATGTGAATATTTACCAAATATTAAACATTTTTATGTAATCCTATAAACATTGTATTAAGTTTAGAACTGTATTTATCATCGTTAAATAAGAAAACGAGGACCCTGGTTCTTTCTCCCTTCAGCGACTCACTGCTGGAGGAGCTCTGCCTCACCCTCCCAGGTCTGCTCTGCACTGCAGTGCCTCTTGTGGGGACTGTCTGCTCACAAAGCAGGATACCCTCCTAGATTGTTTCTCTCATCACCCTTTACTGCTGATTTCCAGAAGCTGACCTTCATTGTGCATTTGTATATTATTTATATATTATATTTTTCTTTTCTTTCCTGACTCTAATTTGTGAAGAGAGAAGGGGAAAAAAAGACTGAATCCCAAAGAGGGAAAGTGACTTGATAAAATTAGTGACTTGATAAAATTTAAAAACTCTTTAATCTTTCAAGATACAGAGTTTTTAAATACATAGAAATGATTTTTGCTGAGCAAATCAAATTATTTGATGAATAATATTGTTTTAACCTGAGTCGTTATTTATAAAAATAAATGATGTAAAGACTAAGATTTGCTTTAGAATAAATGAGCAAAAAGAACTAAACAGATCAAATGAAATGCAACTGGAGTGCTGCTGTTAACTGCTATCATTGCTGAACCTGACGTGTGTGAAGACTGATCTTTGTCCTTTTTGCATATGCTTGAAAGTTTTACAATATAAAAATTATTTCCAATTCCATGGAACAGATTCTCTTTATTATAATCAGAGGCAGTATTATTTAATAATATGAATATATAATAAACTATTATGGTTTCTTAAGGATTTATCTTTTAAAAATAAAAAGATTATTATGCACAAGAGGCACAATTACCATTATTAGAAATCTTTATCCATTTACAATGACCTTGCTTTCAAAATCAATGTTTTCATTTTAACACGAATAAAAAGTGAGAGAAATAAAGAGGAAAGGAAGTAAAGTGAAATGCAGGGGTGGTGAAAGGCCTCCTGCACCCAACCATCTTGCTCCTGAATGTCATTACATTTTCATGCTGCTGAGCCAGATCATAAGAGAAATGACACTAAAGGGTAGGGCACGAAGAGAGATGCCTCTATTTTATTAAAGTAAAATAGCCGTTAGTTCTTAGGCTCTTTCTCGTCTTCCAAAACTTAATGTCACATGCGATGTCGAATACCAATGCATTTCAGATATAGCGATTTTACCGGGACTAATAAAAAAAATGATTTACAACTTCAAGTTGATTTTTTTTTTTCATTAAAAAAAATAAGAATCAAGAAAAAAGTAAAACCCAATGTTGTCAATTGAATGAGATATTCGTGGCCAGACTCAGATGGGTGTTCTGCTGGAAACACTCTCCACAGATTGCCTCTCACGGCTGTTTTCCTTGGCCTCTACAGAACATCGTAGTATTCCATGTGTAGTTAGAAATGATAAACAGTGCTGGTGCAGCAGAAAATAAGAACTGCATAAAATGAACTGAAAAAAAGTGGAGCTAACCAGATACTTGATCCCCTCCAGCGTCATTCTTCCCATTCACTGCACATGCAAACAGAATGTGAACTAACCCAAATGAAAGCTCCAGGGCACACTGACCATAACCTATCCAAGTGAACAGAATTAGGTAATCATCAAAAGGTTCACTGGGCACCTTGAGCTGACAGTTGCAGGTATCTCCTCCTCAGAATGCAGGGGAGCAGGGAAGCATCTATGAGATGGTGGTGTAGCATCAACAGGGCTCCCCAGGTAGGAGGCAAGGACCCTTTGCCCACAACTAATATGACAGTCTTCATAGTTTAAATTTCAAGCTTAAATTTTTTCCTTTAGTTAACCTTATTGCAAGTGACAACATTTATTCAAAGCTTAACACCTTACCTCATAAAGTGAGGTTGCCTGGCAAAAGTAAGTCAAGATACTCTATAAATGTAGCAAGTTGCTGTGGAAGTTGAAAGTGGAAAAATACAAATAGGTGACTCAAGTATAAACATGATCATTGGCACAAAGCCCAAAAAAATGGGAATTAAGTTGGTAAGTCCAACCGAATACCCCAGATGCATGAAAGTAGTGGCACCCCCAGCGTTGCTCAGCAGAGCTGCTGCAGGCAGTGTTGGCATAGTAAAGTGGCTGTTAAAGGAACAGGTCCATTAAATGAGCTGCCTCCTAGCACAGAAGGTCTGAGCACCTTATGAGCTGATTATTGGGCACATTCATCATTAAAAATTTGGGCCAGCCAGATAGCTCGGTAAACTAAAGTGCCTGCTTAGGCAGAGTTCAGAGGCCAGGATTCAATCCCCAGCATGCCTTGCTTGCTCTGCCCCCAAGGCAAGCTGAAGTAATTGAGATTGGGCACAGTGGCACACACCTGTAATCCCAGCAGTTGGGAGGCTGAAAACAGGAGGATCACTACGAGTCTGATCTGTGCTGTGAGACCCTATAGACCCTGCAGACCCTGTACTAAATACATAAAAAAATCTTTTAAAGATATTAAAAATTAAAGTATGTAAACATTATAAAAATGAATTTTATTCGTAAGAAGTATAATAAAGTCTAAAATATCATAATTGCTTAATTATTCTGCACATTTAAATTAGCAATGTTACTGATGTTCTTTATATCTATTTTACTGTAGCAAAGGACTATCTTGCAATCGAATACAAACGTGCAGCTCAACTTCCTGTTTAGTGACATCAGGTTGGCAGGCTGAATCACAATGATGAGACTGTTTGCACAATGCTTATGGTTTTGTTTGAATATGAACTCAAATGTATAGAGTAACCTGAAAGTAGTACACAACCAAATTAAAACTCGGCATTATGTATTATGTCAGGAAACCTCACAATAATTCATTGGGGTGACTTCATGGAATAAGAGAAATTTAAACAGAGCTTTCATAGCAGAAGTAGAATAACAAGAAGCAAAGAAATAAATGTGCCACCTGGAAGCACCAATAAACAAAAGACTGCTATAATTGTCAACTAAATAGCTCATTTACAGCTATTCACAATCCGGGAACTGCTGATACAGTTACAGCAGAAATGCTTTCTACTCCAAAAACAAAATCTTGTGGTCTGACTGCCTGGGAAGCACCCTTGGTTGAATAGTCAATAACAGTCTTCATGGTACAACTGCAAGAACCTCGAACTAGTGAAATGAAATGTGCAAAAGAAATCTATTAAAAAGATAAGCTGGATGATAAAGAGAGGCCAGTTTTGCCAGGTCTCAAATCTCACTTAAGATAACATGAAGTAGTAGTAGTAGCAGAGCCTAGAGGCCAAACTGAGCTTCTCTGGAGACTTTCAGTGCAGTTCAAATGTTCCCTACCTGAAGGGCAAGGCGTCTGCAGGAAGGCTTATGCTGGCTGCAGAGATACGCTTGTCTGCTCAAAGAACACGTCAGAAGTGGCATTATATCCTAGAGGCAAGTCTCGGCCAATAAGTTAGGGAGGGAGTTAGTGATACATGTCTTAATTCTTTGACTTTCCCTGGGAAAATTGGATGGATTGCTCTAGTGCCTCAGAAGGTACTAAACAAATTTGCTCTGCATTTGAATACATTATTTTATGTTTATTCTGTCATTCCTGCTTCACCTTCCCACTCCTTCCATGGGTTTCCTAAAAGTATGTTCTCCAGCTATCATCCCCAATCACCTTGCTCTTAAGTCTTTGTCTTAACAATAAAAGGTGTTGAGGTTTGAAAGAATTCAAACTAACATAAAATCTGTATAGGTGTATACCGTAAGGGGTCATGAGTAATAGTAGGAATGCACTGAGACTTGGTTACATTCCAGAGAAGAAGTTTGCATACTGTCAGTACAGTTCCCAGGGCATGGACAGATTCTCAGATATCCAAGCAGATGTGCCCACAATGCTCTGCTTCCATGACAAATCAACACACTAGACCAATAGGTTTATTTTAGGTAACTGAGTTAGAGTACTGGAACTCATCAAGGGAGAGATTAGATCCCTAAAAAACACATTTAGCGAGGAGCATGAGGGGCAAGCATCTGGCCCACTTAGCTTTGACACCTAAGCTGAGGCATTCCCTGCTGTTCAGCAAAGGGCAAATAGGAGAGTCCCATAAGAATCTATCACTGTGGACACTGGCAATTCTAGCTATAATAGATTCCACAGTCAACACAGTCTCGGAGCTGGTTTGGGAGCTGTGTAAAGTTAGCTTGGGGATTTGGCTTCAGAGCAGGAAATTACATTGCTTTCCCCAATCTCCCAACTGAAGACGCCCAGTACAAGCACTCCCTTGAGAACAGACTGCCCCCACCCCGCTAGAATTCATAGTACCCTGGAGGACAGATGTGTCTACATATGGCCACCACCGTGGCCCCACAAATTCCCTCTCAATTGCAAGAAAGATAGCTGCTTTACAAAGCCAGCAAGCACACACAGTACTTGGAGCTACAGCAGATAGGTGGTTCAGTACCATGAGGGTCGGCTGTTCCCCCCAAACCTAAGAAACCAAGGCTCTTGTCTTTCTGACCTGTGGTCTGCTCTTCTCAGTCTCCACCACACAGGGCTTGCCGCCACACGGTCTAAGGCTGCATCTCTTTGGCTTCTTCTGCTGGCACTGCCACTGCTGCCACCGCCCACACATACCACTGCAGGGCTGGAATGCTATCCATATGAACCATGCCTGGCACAGCCCCTATGGCCTACAGAAGGACCATGCTTCAAACGTTGCTCACTCAAGTTAGGCCTGGGGACTTTTTCCCTGTGGTCCAGAACTTGAACACCATCACTGCCGTAGCAGAACGCTCCTCTCGACAAGGATGCTTATCCTCCACCGTCCCTGGTGACCTATGGCTCTGGTGCTGGCACTACCATTAAAAGAATCCCAAACCTTAAAACTTGTCCCTGAAAGGCCCAATGACAGGTTCAGTGCACTCCATACCCCAGAAGCCACTGCCGCCGCCACCAGAAATCCTTGTTTCCAACAGAGCTCACAAAAGCAGGACATAAGGATATACTCACACCCCAAACACCACCATGTCCATTTCTAGAGGTCTGTGCTGCCACCCCGTGTGAGGCCCGAGGACCTGTTTCATGCAGTGTACCTCCCTGGCAGTGCCATTGGCACTACTCCGTGTCTGCTGTGACCACAATCAGTGGTCAACACTCACCCTCTAGGTCTTGAGTTCCCACACTTCAGGAAGGTCACGTCTACTTCAAGATTACATATATATTTCCATAAAACCTGAGGTGCAAAGCCTTGACACTCTTACAGACAGCTGTGACACTGGTTAAAGATGTAGACACACCCCACAAACAAGAGAAAAAAGGGGATTTTTCTTTGGACATAGTAATTTACCTATCTATGTTTGGGAGTATCATCACACCAGGCAATTATCAAGTGTATGGTCACTTAACATTATCTATTTCATTTTCCCAACTTCTTGGTTCAAAATTCAGGCTCTTGAGCACTGTTCTTATAACTAATGAAAGCCCTTAATCCTCAGTGATTTCCTGGTGGACATTAGAAACCGTCTCTTCCTACTCCGCAGTAACTTGCCAGCCTGGGCTTAACATACCTGCATAGGGATTCAGAAATGTCCTAAAACTACTACCTTTCAGCTACAAAGTTGTGTAAGTTTAGCAGAATACATGCAACTCCAGGGTGACTCATGCCTGGTGGAAGTGGAGATGCGAAGAAGCACCAGCTCACACACCATCTCTCAGGTATTGTGCTCAATGGCGTGAAATAGACCAATATCCAATTCCCCAAAAGCTGAAGTCCCATAATGTACTCTCTGAAGCACATTAATTTTTATATTTTAATTATTTCCTGTTCTGCTATAAAATTGCCACAGAAGTACAGTTTAAAGCAAATAAATATGAAAATAATACATAGAATGCTACATCAACCACTTACAATAAAATAAAGCCTCGTTTCCCTAAAACAGCATTTGTAATTAGATATTAAGAAAAGTAAGAACTGCAAGGCAATTTCTGCTTTAGTGGGAGTGGATTTGGTACCACACTGAAGGCCCCAGAGCAATACTGTACACCAGAAACCTCCACCACACGACGCTCAGCCTGCTGCACACAGTAGAATTGGGCCCATGGAATAAAGTTTAATTTCTGAAAAATGGTGTCACAAATATTGTGTTGGGATAACATAAAATCTAACTATATTTTATGCAAAATCTCTAATCAAAGCAATGATAAAATTCTCTAAGGTTCATCACGGACCATTTCTTGAAACAAATGTTAGAAATTACAGAAAATTTAAAGCAAAAACATACACAGAAAATGGATTTTTAATGGTAATTTTGTCTTTTTAATCTAGTGGCTCATATAAAGAAGTGCTGATGTCTTTGATTTGGATGCTAATGAAAAAATCTTGCAGTGAAAATCTGCTATGCTGCAAATTTTAGCACCTCAATTCCCAGTGATGATGTTTCATTCCCCTATCTTGCAGATAATTTTCATCAATTTCTTAAGTTAAAATGCTTATCAAAAGGAAAATATTTTCTTATCATTGGAGTTTCAGTTGCTGGATCTTAAATAGCAGCAGTATATGTGAATGGATACATTGGAAAAATATTTTATAAAAATGACAGTATCAAGAATGAGACAGGAGAAAATCACTCTTAACTAGAGTTGCCTCATGTACTAGACTAAAATCAAGCTATTATTTAGCCTACTGGAGTAAGAAGAAAGTTCTGACTGAAGATTTCATATAAGTATAAGATGGCTTTCTTTTAATGGATAGGATTTTCAGAGGATAGTATTTTCAGACAATGTTAAATTATAAGAGCAGGAGTAAGCCTCTGAAACAATGTGATCTATCTCACTATAGACATGAAGAAATGGAATCGCAGGATGGTTGAGTTGTCAAAAGTCAA
>NW_004524604.1:14744079-14758244 GCF_000260255.1 Octodon degus | reverse complement strand
AGTTGTTATAAATTAAAAACACATATTCATGTTGTCTCAAGATTAATGCTGTCATCAAACTTCACAATTAAAATAACATAGATCAATTGATTGTCTGTGCTCTGGAATCTTAATTTACTCTTCCAACCAAAATCTTTCTTTAGATTAGAGTCTTAGTTACTATTCTCCATGCTGAAACAAGTGTACAACACTCAAAATTTAGGAAGGAAAGACTTATTTCAGGTAACAGTACGTAGAGATTTCAGTCCATAGCTGGCTCCAAGCGAGGTGGCATGGCACAGGGCCATTGCCGAGGACAAACAGCCCCATGGCACAGCAAGGTAACATAAAGCAGCAAGCAGAATACGGCTTCGCTTTTTGATTCCTTCCAGGCTACCAACCTTTGGAGTGGTGCCACCCACACCCAAGGTGGGTCCTCACATTATCCATACCCAGATCTATGCTAAACTCATCAGTGGACAAATTTAGTCCTCATGAACCTTTAATTCAGTATCACATCTTTAATCCCAGTATCACACACTGCTTGGATCCAGACACCTCTGAAAAACCCCACCTATGACCACATGAGCCTTTGGTGGAATGCTAGATATAAGCTATAACAATTAGGTAAACAGCATAACCATGTAGGAATGAGCAGAAAAGGATTTACATACCCTATGGGCAATGAGTGGAAATTAGCTGAGCAGAAATTATATAATAAACTACTCAAATTTAAAGTGACATGAACATTTCTAGAGAACAACTTTTACTCAAAAATGCTAAAACCAAACACCTATTTGACTCAACAATTTATTTCCTCAGAGGCTACTTTTTAAATGTCCACAGCTGTATATAATTGTTATCTGCAAGTTTGCAAAAGGTTAATATATTAGAACAATCTATTCTACCATGTACTCTCTCTTCTCTGTTTAAAACATTAGTTTTCTCTCTTTACCTGATACACATCTTTTAATTGTTGTATCTGTATCAGGCCAGGCTAGAATGTAATACAAGAAATTCTCACATCCAGATGGCTTAACATTAATACATTGCATTCTTCTTTCTGATAGCGTAATCCATGAAAGCTCCAAGCCCTCATTACTCCATTTTGTAATATTATCTTCTGGACTGTATAATCTCTACAGTCATCACTAGAGATAAAAATACATTGCATAATTGTGTGTGAGTTTTTTATACCCTTGGTCCCTAAGTCATTCAGTTCACTTTTTCATATTCCTTTGGCTTAGGCAACAGTCATTTTGCCACCAAATTTCTCAGAAATAGAGAAGTGAGATGGAGTAGACAGAATGGCAAGAACCATTATGTTTGTCACAAGTTCCTAGAGTAAATGTTCTCAAGAAATTTTTTTGATATATCAAAAATTTGGAAGAGTAATTACAGTGACTTTTTGTAACATACTGCACTTCCCAACATGGTATTTAAAAGAAAAGGCTTTACTAGTTCTTTTGTCTTTCTCATATCTTTCATGAACTTAACAATATTGTTAGTTATGTATGGTTCTAATATTCTAGATGAAGTTCCAGGATTGATAGACAATAACACTTCAGTATATTTGGAGGAAAAAATAAAGGTTTTCAAAGAATTTTTCCTGAAAGGTAAATTTAATTTAAAAGAATAGGAATATGACATTAATAAAATCTGGTAGACATGAAAGAATATTATACACACATTAAAATTATATGGTTGAATAGTATTTAATGACATGGAAATTATTTTTAATATATAAAGATAAAAATTTCAAAGCAATCTAATTTTGTAAGTAAGTAAATGGAAAAAATGACAGGCATTAGTATTAAAAGTTGCATTTTTGAGGTATGACTTTTTCTTTGAAATTATGCCATCTCAGATCATTTGAAACTGAAACAATAAATGGCAAAATAAAATTTTATGTTCCGAAATTAGAAGTTCTACTAAATATTTGTCTGTGTGATCATTGATAATGGAGAATATGTCAAATGTCCTGACACATAACAAAGCAATTCAACAATCTTATTGGGGCAGAGAAGACACAATGGCCAAAGAAAGCACCTTTGAGAACAAACTGTTTTTAACACTGTTGAGTGTCATCCTAAAGGTGTTGTTGTAACTCCAACCACACATGCAGAAACTTTGGGAAAGCTGTTCCAAGATCCTTTCAACTCTATTCATGTACTTCAATCATTCCTTTGTCCACAGTCTCCCCACAGTGCTCTTACTTTGGTCTTATAATCTTGAGCAAAGGAGGAGAGTACTGGGTAGACAGGTATTGGGCTTCTTCATTTCATGTCAGTCTACCAATAGCTCTGTTATTCACCTTACTTAAAGTCTAACCCTAGAAAATTTTTGAGCCCATAATTTGATGGCACTAGAGTGTAATTTTACCTGGAATTATTCTTTGCCTTTCAGTTACTATGGAGATGCATCTTCCTGGAATCCAAATAGAGGGAAAATTCTTCAGCAAAGACCACTATCTGTGAAATAGTAAATAGGAGACATTAGAGAGTTCAGAGTGGTCATAAACCCTCCCACAGTTGCTTAAAGTTCCAGGAGGGAGTAACTAGACTCTGCCAGAAAAGATGTATCATTGAAAGTGGGGGGAGGGTCAGGGCAAGCATATGTGTCCAATATATCATGTCACTTTCTTTTGGTGTCATGATATCATAGCTTCTTCATGGAACATGCACTGGCACAGCATAAGAGCACACTTAGGAATGCAAGAAGAACTTAAAAAAGATTATTCAGTAGCTATAAGAATTCAAGTGTGAATCCAGATGTGAATCTTTGTCTAGGATTAAACCAATAGATAATATCATAAAATGGCCCAAAATAATGCTGAGAGCCTCCATTTGAAGTTATAAAGTTGGGCCTGCAGACCATTGTGAAAATTAATAATATATAAATCAAGATTTGTGTAAAAATAACCATAGAAAAGGTACCAGAACTGCTCCCAAGATTCACAATGCTTAAAAGATGTAGGAGTAATGCGCTGTGAGTGGTACTCAGTGTCACCATTAAGCATGTCCATAGGGCCTGTTGACATTCATTGAGCCAGTGACAGCAGCTTCAAGGATGCTGAGTCTTTGCAGGATTTTTTTAAATCAATATTCATTTGAGTCGATAATTCTGAGGTAACATTTTGGACGTAACCATTCATAGGCTAAGAAGTTTGTATTCAGTTAGAGCAGCCACTCCAGTCACTGCTGTGGAGGCCAATTTAGAAGACACGATGGTAGTTGCAATCCAAAGGCCTAGAAAGCACTTTTCTCTGATATGTTTAACTGATGAGATGAATTGTTCAAGAGTAGAATTTCCCATCCCCTCTCAAGTGAGATTTGTGGGGAGATTTATCTGACTCATTTTCTGGGGTGTACCAGAGCATTTGTAATATTTAGTAGAGATACATTATTTGTAACACAAGGAATTAACCAGAAAGCATTAGTCAGCAAGGAAATATCAGATGCTTTACAGCATCTGTAATGATGGTTAGAAAAATAACATTTGGTTATTTTGGGGTTCTTGACTAATGAGGACTGGAATATATAGATAAGAAGTACAGAACATAACATGATCAGGAGTATCATGAGCAATCAATCCGAGCTGATCTGTAACATAAGATGATTACAAATTCTAATAATATGATGAAAGAGAGAGTAGCTAAATACCAAGAGGGTTTTTCAATAGGGAAAAGCTAAGTGTGTAGGGAGAGGCATAGCAAGGGTTCAGGAAGCCCAGGATTCCAGGAAGATGCACCTCCATAGTAACTGAAGGGCAAAGAATAATTCCAGGTAGAATTACACTCTAGTGCCATCAAATTATGGGCTCAAGAATTTTCTAGGGTTAGACTTTAAGTAAGGTGCATAACAGAGCTATTGGTAGACTGACATGAAGTTCACCTCAAATCTAGGCACTATATGCACTTGTAGACATGAATAAACTGGAATGTTAGGTTTGGAGAAATACCTGTTGGACACAGAAGAACCAAAAACGCTGGCAGTTTTAAGACCTGATGGCGCACTTCCTGAATATAGCTCAGCCCAGTGGAAATATGATCCATATACCATTGGGAATAAAAGGAAAGGGACACACTAAGAGCTATTAATGACATTAGAGTCCAAATAGAGGGAAAATTCTTCAGCAAAGATCACTATCTGTGAAATAGTAAATAGGAGCCATTAGAGAGTTCAGAGTGGTCATAAACCCTCCCACAGTTGCTTAAAGTTCCAGGAGGAAGTAACTAGACTCTACCAGAAAAGATGTGTCATTGAAAGTGGGGGGAGGGTCAGGGCAAGCATGTGTCCAATATATCATGTCACTTACTTTTGGTGTACAGCAAAACAGAAGTAGAATTTTTAAAAAAACAAAACCTTGCACCATTGCTATCTTAGGGTCATATGTGACCATTTGCACTGCTTGTTCAGCTTGAGTAGCAATTTGTTCAATCTCTCCCCAGATGTGTCCTAATGATTGTGTCATAAAGGTTAACTGATTTGCTCTCTTTTTCTTGTTACTCCTCTCTGGAGGGGTTTGAAGTGCCACCTCCTGCAGTCCAGGAATGGGGCTACTTCTCACCTGGTACCATGTGATATGGCTGAACTCTATTTGCAGTAACCCAAAGAGGGCCTTCCAGTGAAAAAGTAAATTTGCATTCTCTCCCCCAGGCTAACTATTCTATTGGGCCCAACCACTGTGTCTCCAACTATGGGTGACATCAAAGAAGTAATGACTTTGACCTGTCCTTCATGGAAGTAAAGTGTTTCTCTATTTTACATGAAACATTCTGAGTCACAATCTTAAAAATTTCAAGAAAATAATTATTTAGATACTTGTTCTTTGTGAGGGAGTGTCTTCATCATACTCCCTGTTTTCATTTTAATGATTGGGTCTCAAGGACTCCACTTATTCACCCTATTATTACCTGACCTGTAGGGTTGTGAGATGGAGTTGTGACAGAGTTAATATGGCAGAGTTAAAAGAGAACCTGAAGAAGAGGCATCAATACAAGTATACTTAAGTTCTCCAAAAGAGCTATGATGAATTAGTTCATATGTCAAATTTTATTACTCATTAGACCACAGTGATTGACACCTATATATGGAAAAGACTATCTGATTTTGGTAGTCAGGGAGGATGCAAATGATTTTTCAGGCTTGTTTACATGTACAATTGAAAAACAAATGTGATTGCTTTGACAACTTCATGAAAAATTGATGCAAAGCAAGAGCTTTGTTTAACGAAGTAGAAAGCATAACCAGAGAAATAGAATGAGTATCGATTGCCCTCCCCTAGGAGGAGGGCAGCGAAATCAGAGTGAGAATTTATGTGAGTAACGTGAGCTGGTGCAGTGCAGTGTCTAACTGATCGTGTCTAAATATATGGAAGAGAATTCATCACTACCATTACAAAAAGGGGAAGTTTCAATAACCTCTAGGATTTAAAAACACAAGCCAAGTCAGTGATAATATTGAGCAGTGGATTTAGGAACTGTTAAGTGTTATCAATTATGGTTGCCCTTATTGAGAAAACTTGAGAGCCACATAATACATTAGCAAGCATGATGACATCCTTATAGTAAATTGCATGAAGAGATTTTCACTTACATATGTTTTTGTAAAGTTATCATCAAAGAAGTATTACTCTATTGATGTAGTTTTACATGACGTGTTTAGACTGTACAGTATATAAACATTATCAAATACTGCTACCTATACACATAGTAGCCACAGAAGCATAAGCCTTGCAAAAGGATGTATATTCCTCATCTGGCTGTCCTATGATAAATGCATATACATATAATCATAAGTAGTTGGAAAACAAGTTAGGAAAAGTCAGATATTTGAGTTTATAAGTTTACTACTGTGAATAATTTTAGCATGGGGGTCACCACTATGATGAGCTAGGGCTTAGCTTGTGTCTTTGAAGATCACATATGGGAAACATCAATGTATGTAGCATACCAAGAAGCCAGCAGTAATGAATATCACAAACTGGGTGGTAACAGCCCAAAGGAAGCAGTTTTATCTGCTTTTTTGTCACTAGACTAATTTAGGTGTCTCTGCTATTCATGCAGAAAAAGCTTGTTATTTATATTAACCTAAAAAGTGAGAGTTATTGCCTTTGTCTGAAGGCATCAGTTAAATCAGAAAGGAGAGCTGACATGTGGGAAGGAGTGACATAAATGTCAGGGCCACTGTCCCCTAACCTGTGAGCAACAAGAAGCATTTATAAGAGGTATTCTGGGCTCAACCAAACCAACAAGAACAAAGCTTGAAATAACTAAACACAGATATTTCTTTCTTTTTTTAAAAAAAAAAAATTTTATTATTATTTATGTGTGTGTGTGTGTGTGTGTGTGTGTGTGTGTGTGTGTGTGGCCAGCTCAGCCCACCAGGGGGCGGGGCTGGCTGGCATGTGGTGCTGGGGGATTGAACCGCGGTCCCTGATGCTTTGCTAAGCTTGTTCTAAGTAGGTGCTTTAGATCACTGAGCCACCAGCCCCATTTCTTTCTACATAGTGAATCCTCCACACACATCTTCTCAACATACTTGTAACTTTCTAGTTTTTGCCATTGTCTCTCTTTTTCTAACTTAATAGAGCAAATCTAATTATACAAAAACTTCTCACATAAAAAAATATATCTCTATTTTTAAAGCTTTCTTCTACATCCCCTTCTCTAGCCTACTTACTGAAAGCTGTCTGTAATAAACTTGGCACTATTGCTTGGATATTTAAAAATTCTCTCTCTCTCTCTCTCTCTCTCTCTCTCTCTTTCTCTCTCTCTCTCCCTCCCTCCCACCTTCCCTCCCTCCCTCTTCTCTCCCTCCCTCCTTCCCTTCATTCCTCTCCCTCTCTCTCTGTCACTTTCTCCCTCTCTCACTCTACCCCTTCTCTCTCTGCCTCACTCTCTCTCTGTTTTCAAGTTGATACAATGTAAATTTGACTGGTTGCCAATAAATACTCCAAGTGGCCTTGAAAATAACATTGTATTGAAGCAGCAGAAGAGCAAATTTTGTTGTCAGAAGAAATACTTTCAATGCATCAATGAACAATATACAAAATCAAATTGAAAGTCAAAAGTAAGTCTATCAATCAGTTAAGAATTATAACAAAGGGCTGTTTTAAATTTAGGAAATGACATTTATATCTAACAGACCAGCTGGGCAAAGTTCCTGGAATAATCTCTATGTTTTATTAATTTTATTAGACTTAGAATGTTGGTCTGTTATCTTCACATGGTCTCTATGACTGAGCTTTTCTTAATGTTCCCTAATGAAGGATTTATGTGTACTCTGAGAGCAGCATTCTTATACATCTAAGAGATGGAATTTATAGCCTAGTTCTTTCTTTTGGTTTGTACACAAAGTATTCGGTCACTTCAAGTGAGTTTTATCTCTCTCCATGTCAGTTCTCTGTCCTTAAAAACAAAAAACTCTATGACTTCTGCATGAGACTAAATATACACCTGCAAGCATGGTAGGACATCCATCTGTCTCTTCACCGCGACCCTCGTTCCCAGGCACAGAACTTTCTGCGTGAGTCCTCCCAGTTGCAAAAGATATAAATTTACTTCTTTAGGTCTAAATTGGACTTCAGACAGCAAAAGTGAGGCTAGAATCACACCCCTATTAGAGTAGGCCAGTAGATGCTCTCAGTTTCAGGAATGCTGAAATTGAGAAGCTGTGTATTCTTATTTCTAACCCCAAGAGGTTTTTCCTCTATTATAGGTTTTTTTGTTTCATTTTTATGTTTGTCTCCTGAATATCAATGAAAACACTTTTAAATTATTGTATATGGATAACAATAGGCAGTGCACTTATAAAACCAATTCTCTTGATATCATGCATTTGATAAAAGGTTCTGTGTGAAAATTTATATAAGATTTCCTTGGAAATCACAAAAAAACTGAGAAAAGAAGAGGAAAAAATTGTCCAAAAAACATATTTAGTTGTTGTAATCAGAGTACAGTCTCAAACGGCCACAGCATCCTTGAGCCTTATAAAAATACTGAAGAGTTGCTTTCTTGACAAATCTGTCCCAGTTTAGCATGCTTTATTGGTTTGACTTTTGTTGTAGTTATCCCTGTTTTTCTTTTATTCTCTTAGTCTTTTAGCTCTTTGATTTTTATTTTTATCATACTTTATTCTATTTTTAAAAAATTTGTTGTCTAGTCAGATGTTTTTAGGAGACAAGGTAAGTGCTGTTTATGTTGTTTTCCTCCCTAAAGTCCAATCTGTGTCATGGACAAAGTAGGAGAAATGAAAGTCAAAGAGCAAAATGAGAAACAGATGGATTGTCCCTACGCACCTAGTAATTGTAAGTGTATTAATTACCCCTACTAATTACAGACCTCTGGGTGACCCTATGGTAGTAACAAAAGTGAAAGGATAAGAGCAAAAGGAAAGAGAAAGAATATGTAAAAACCACTGCTCTTACTCAGTAAGCACTTGGACAGTGATAACTTTTCGGTTGAGAACACCTGGGCTGCTCCCTTGAGAAGATGGTCCAAGCTGCTCCATGATGGTAGACTCTGGCTCCCTTATAAGACTGAATAAAGAATTGGCCTTCCTGGTGCATTTTCGGGCTTTGGGAAGCTGGTCCTTTCTGGTGATTCACAGCTGCAGATTTTGCTCTGCAGTTTTATACCTCACAGAGCTGCTCCACTGTTCCTTTGCCTCACATGCAACTTTGTGCTCCATATTGGGTGCCACTTGTCATAGTGTACAGCCATGGCTGTGCAAAGGATGAAGAAGAAGGCTAACAGAGGAGACTTTAGTTCAGTTACTGAGAGGACCCAGAGGGGCTGCTACTTCAGCATAAGAGAGCTATGGGGAAAAAACAGCAAGCTGAGACCACTGTGGGTGTTTATTTGTAACTTGAGGACATGAGAACAAAGACAGAAAAAAGACATTTGCAGCATAGTGTATAGTGAATTTCCATCAAAGGATGGGGCTGGAAAGTGGTGGTTTGTTACCTCACACAGACAAACTAGCTTAAACTATCTTACTGGGGCATACAGGACAAGATGGCCAAAGTGAACATTTGGTTGTTGCAGGGTCTCACCAGGCAGCTTGGACACCTAGTAATCTTCCTGCTTTCAGTCTCCCCAGTGCTAAGATTATAGGCATAGTCCACCACAGCCGGACTCTGGCGACTCAGCCTGCCCTAAGAGTCAGGCTGGCACAGAAAGTGGTGCTGGGCATTGAACCATGATCCCTGCACTTGCCTAAACTTGGCTAAGTAGGCGCTTTAGTCTGCTGAGGTATCTCACCAATTCCACAGAAGAAACTACTTTTTATTCTGCTGACTGTTGTTCTGTATACTCCACTCTAGACTCTTAACTATGCATCCCACTGAACACTCGTCCCAAGGTCTCTTCATCTTCATTTATGTACTTCAATTGCTGCATCCTAGGTCTCCCCATATTTGGACTTACAAAAGGAAAGTAAAAAATGAGGTCATTAAAAATACAACTTCAAGATGGCAATTTGTAATAGTAGGTTCATGCTTGGAATGCCTGTCATTCTGGTCTTATGAATATGGGTTGCTTGTCATGACATTCCAGTTGCTTCTGTCCTGTCTCTCGGGTAGATGATTGTTCAAAAAGAAGGGGGTGGTGAATGAAGGCAGGAGACAGAAAAAGAAATGTTGTGGGACTGTCCTGCTTCAAGGTTGTATATGGTTAGATTTCTGGACTTATGTGTAAACATAAGAATTATATAATTTTTATTCCTATTTTTAAAATATATTTTAATTTTCAAATGTTTTTTCACCATAATCTGTAGGGACTTAAAGTTCAACATATCAATACTTGATGAAAAATACCTGTTTCATGTTATGCCTAAGATGTTTGATATTCAGACAGATAGTGAGGTTAAGCTTAACAGCCTAGGTTGTGTGGTAATAACAATAAGCTTCTTTTCTGGAGGGTTAAGAACCTAAGTTTGCAGACCAAAATTAGAAAAAAAGGAGAGCCACAAGGAAAGCCAACATTTTGGCCCTAGTCTTCCAAGGTCAATTAAGACTCAGGACATATGAGAACTTGTGCTGTAATGTCATGTAACTCAGTAGTGTCCCAAATTTTCTGATGAAGGATGTTATGGGGCCAAAGAGGAAAGTGATTGATGATGTAGAGTGTGCCTAAGGAGAGTCACATGGAGAGAAAACTCTCTCAGGGTTTCACAGAGAGCACAGTGGCCAAGAAATGGCCGTGACTCATCCACATGCCTGACACTGACAAAGGTTCTACAATCTGAGGTACAGGATCTCAGGATAAATCCTGAGGGGATTTCACTGACCTTATCAGACCCCAAAGCTACAACTCTTGTTGCATAGGTCCTGCTTTACCTTGGTCTTAACCAATCAGCAGAAAAGTATAAAAACAAAGTATAAAAAGTAAAGCCATGGTGTTATGTCGAGCTGTAGGGGACTCAGGTCAACAATTTATGACATTACCAGTCAAGCGGAAGACCCAATACTATTATGGGCTACTGGACTCTTTTAGAATATTTTGCTGAGTTTGCACACCTATAATATTCAAATGATGGAACTAAACTAAAAAGGGGATACAGATAAGTGTCCATTTTCTATCTGTGTATTCAAAATGGTTAGGATAGATATATAGATACTTTCTCTTAATGAATAGAGGGATTTGTTATAATAGTGTTTGTAAATAGGATATTATGTCTGCATCTTGTACAGCAAATAACCACTAGGAAGAATGTATGCAAGGTGTGAATTATTGAAACTGTCCTACCAATTTGGTTTGAAACTGTCTCATTGCTATTTGTTTCTCAATAAAGTTATGGAAAAAAATACAACTTCGTATGCATGTGTACCAGTGTTCCAAAAAGAGTCAATAACTCAGACATTGTCATATAACAGAAAAGTAACTATCAATCTCATCATTACAGTAGGTCCCTGTCTTTGTTTTTATTTTATTATTTACTTATTTATTTGGTATTTCAGTGAGGGACCATAGGCCCTCACTACAAAAATCGGACTCATAGTTATTCACCTGTGTTGAGCCTCCTAAGAGCTGGGATTACAGGCATGCACCACCAGACCCAGTCTCAATCTCCATCTCAGCGCACCCCAAGGGTGGGGCCAACACAGCAGACCTGGGCATTGAACCCTGGCTGCTGTGTCTAGTCCCTGTCTTTGAATGAGTTCCATTCTAGGAAAACCCTAAGTCAGATCTGTTTGTAAGCTGACAATGTGAGTCTTATGAAGTACACCTGTGAAATTTCACAACTTTAGAATGTTTGTAAGTTAGGGAACTTGCCATACTACCAATCTTTAGTGACCTGTGTGCCTGCTATTTCAAAAGAATACCATGATTAAGAATAATTACCCTCATAAGACATATCTGAAAACAAATTCCAACATCAACATGTGTTACACATTTATGTTCTAGAAAATCAACTTGTGACTCATTTTTTAAACTTTTTTAGTACACATTTGTTACACATATTGATAGCGTTCATCATAGGGATTTTATACCTGTATGTAGTACATGTTAATTCTTCTTTCTTCCCCATTCTCCTAGTCTCCTTTTGTAGCATTTGACATTGATTCTGCTTGATATTCGTGGAGCTTCCTAGATCTGTGTCGATACTGGACATTAATGTGGAGAAATTCTAAATCTAATAATTCTAAATCATTATTTCTTCTCTTCTTTTTTCTCTTTCTTCTTCTGGTCTTCTCATAATGTGCATGCCACATTTTGGGGTGGGGACTGTCCCACAGTCCTCTATATTCTAATCTTTCCTCATACCTTTTTTTTTCCTCTTTGCTTTTCAATATTGAAGATTTCTTCAAGTTATCCTCAAGCTTGAAGACTTTTTCCTCCGCCATCAGTGGCATTCCTCATTTCCATCAGTTGTTTTAATTGCTAGCATTTCTAATTCTTTCTTTAAAATTCTCATTTTGGCTTATACAGTTCATCTGTCCTTGCATGCTGCCTGCTTTATTCATAAGAGTGCTTAGCAGACAGATCACAGTTGTTTTAAATTTCTGAATTCCTGGTTTGGGGATTCCAAATTCCCTGTTATATTTCATGCTTGCTCTGTCTGTTCAAACTGCTTTCCCACCTTTTAATTCTGTTTTAATATATATTTGTATATGATTATATACATGACACTGGGGATTGAACTCGTGTATTCTGCCAGAGTTCTCCATCCCCAACCCTTTTTATTTATTTTTATTTTGAGACATTGTCTCGCTCAGCTTCCCATGCTGGTCCTAAGGTTATGATCCATCTGCTTCAGCCTTTCAAGCGAGATGTGTCACCACGCCCAAATGTTTTGTGATGTATTTCTTTAAAAAAAAATAATTTTATCAAGAAACAAATAACAATGAGACATTTTCAAAACCAATTACTAGCACATTTTCAATATTAATACAGTGCATATTGTTGTCTTAGTGGTTATCCACTGTATAAGATGCAGACATGATATTCTGTCCACAAACACTATTAGAACAAATCTCTCTATTCATTGAATTAAGAGAATACAGCTGTATATCTATCCTAACTATTTTGAATATACAGATACAAAATGGTCGGCCATTTCTATCCCACTTTTTTGGTTAGTTTTGTCAGAGAAGGGTATTCCATTGTCATTTAAATATTGTAGGTGCATAAATTCAGCAAAATATTCCAATATGGTGCAGCAGTCCATAATAGTAGTGGGTTATCCATACGACTGGCAATATCCAAAGTTGTTGACTCGAGCCTTTTACAGCTCAGCATATTAATATGGCTTCACTTTTTATACTTTGTTTTTATACTTTTCTGCTGGATGGTTAAGACCAAGATAAAGCAAGACCTATATAACAAAAAATGTAACTTTTGTATCTGATAAGGTCAGTCAAATCCCCTCAAGATTTATCCTGAAACCCTGTGCTGTAGTTTGTACATCCTTTGTCAGTGAAAAATCTTTTTTTTTTTTTTTTTTTTTTTTTTTTTTTTCCCAGAACCTGGGATTGAACTCCAGCCCTTGTTGTTATTCTAGTGAGTCATCTGCCCGGTCCATGTTTCATATTTTTAATAAAAGTAGAAATAAGCATTTTATAAGTTTAAATCCCCAAAATGAAAATTGACACAAAGAAAAGAATCAGTATTTGTATGCATAATTTCCCTTCCTTCTTGGAATGAAACAAAACAAACCTACAAATTTACAGATTTGGCAGGCTCAAAGCTGACAAGTTAGAATAAGATAGGAAGGAAACAAAAAGAGAAAGAATTAGAATGGGCAATATTTTTTGGACAAGCCAGAGCTTGATGTCCAATAGAGCACACAGGGTTCTGTAGAACATACACTGACCTGAATATAAGATATATCTGTGACAAGGAATTTCAAGTCATCTGTGGGGAGCCTAACACCTCTTAATGCAGATCATCTGATTAAAAAGTCAATGAATTTAGTACTTGACCAGATGAAAACAGGTCTCTTCTGAGCATGGATTTGTCATGGGAGCTGCTTAGTTCAGCTTCCAAGCAGGGTACCCATTTCATCTACACTAAAGAGACGTGACCTGGAAGATCCTTCCTCCTCGTTTTTTTCCTTAAGGGTGAACTTCTTAGAGGAAAGTGCATGGAAATTCACATAAAAAATTATGAACATGGGCTGGCCAAATAGCTCGGCAGATTAAAGTAACTCAAGCAGGTGCAGCGGCCCAGGGTTCAATCCCAGGCCTGCCGTACGTGCCCTGCCCCTGGGGTGCTCTCAGACAGCAATTGAGACTAGGCTTGGTGGCACGCCCCTGTAATCCCAGCTTTGGGACACTGTAAACAGGCAGATCACTGCAAATCTGATCTAGTAGTGAGACCCTGAACACCCTGTAGACCCTTACCTAAAATAAAAAAATAAAAATTATGAACATGTATTTAGTCATAACTACTAGTATTTTTCTAATAAATTAACAATGAGAAAATGTATTGTATTATCCCTAAAATAAAGTCTTATTTTGCATTATTAGAAGTCAAATTACTTGTATGAATGACAATTCACTTATTCACTTAATAAAATGTGGGTCACCTAATTTGAAAAATATATTTGTTAAATTCCTGGTTCCCTTTTTTAAAATGATCTTAAAATAGATATTTTGGAGCCTGCTATAAAAATTGACATTAATATGTCTTGTTTTACTTAAAGCTAAGCTTTGGAAAAGAAAAGAGTTCCTTTAATATA
>NW_004524604.1:14735073-14743979 GCF_000260255.1 Octodon degus | reverse complement strand
ATTTTAAAAAGTTTTTATAGATTCACATATTTCATCATGTTTTCTCATTGATTTTTTATAGTAAGGAATATGTTCAGGGTCAGAAATGTGCTCAAAATCCTCTTTCTAGTTGACAGTTACGTATTTTTATTGGAGTAAAGCAGACTTGCTCTATAAAATCTGTACTGGAGATAGCACGTAAGGAATTGGGAGCCAGGAAAACACACACATCAGGCCATAAATGAACTTACGACTAGAACACCAGCCTCAGACTCAATTTTGAGAGGGCAACTTTGGAGTGTTTGCCAAGGGCAACTGATGTAGCTATCATCAGCTCATCTGTCCTCCTTCGGAAGTCAGTCCCGACCTCAGATTAGAAGAAAGGAAGTGGAAAGTGAGCTTTGCACACCTCGGGCTTGTGTCTCATTTGAGTAACAGAAAAATCTGTGTGTGTGTGTGTGTGTGTGGGTGTGTGTGTGTGTGTCCCTGTTTCTGTCAGTCTGTCTGTGTCTATGGAGGTATAGAGAATGAGAGATGAATGACTCCCAAGCACATCTAAAGTTTCCTAAAATTTTGTGGTCTTAAGACCATTGTACAGTCTGAAAATTTTTTGACATTTTCCCTAAAGAGCTTTTTGAAATGCAAGTTATTTTTATGAATATTAAATCAGAAAATTCTAATGTGTAGTGAGCCTGAAAGCAATTGGAGATGAGCAAATGGGGGAGTGGGGCCATGTCTTCTGTGATTACTAAAGTGAGATATATGATCAGATTGTGGTAACAGTCAAGAGATTTCAGACAGGCTTTTAACTCAGTCTTTGATTCTTTCCCTAGAAATTTGACTTGTCTTCACATAGTCATGAGTGTACAAGTTTTTCAATGATGTCTAGAAGGCTTGGAAAAGGAACTTTGTAATTTTTAATTTTTCCAAAGCAAAAAACATGATTGTATCAATTCAATAATGCATAGAAATATGTTATGTTCCTGATTACTAAAAGATCCCTCAAGGCTTACTGAAGAAAAATAATGTTGTTTCAGTATTTTTTAATTTATAAAGATAGATGGAAGAACTGGGGAGATAGCTTGGTGGCATAAGTACTAGCACAAGGTCCCTACTTTGATCCCCTGTACCCCATGGCATGCAGGACCCAGAGGCTGAGACAGGAGGATCACTAAGAGTTGGAACTGCATAATGAGACCTTGTACCAATAAAAGAAAATATTTTTTAAAAAAGACATATAAGGGCCAGGGAGATGGCTCAGTGGAATAAGTGCTTCCCTGGCAAGCGCAAGGGTCTGAGTTCAATCCCCGGTTCTGCAATAAATAAATAAATAAGATATATAGAATTTGCAGTATAATACAAAACTTAGATATTTAATTCTTTAATCTTCATTCTCTACTAAGCTAGACATTAAAGTAGATGAATCTAAGAGTCATAGCATTACCTCTGACAATATGCCTTAGTCTTGGTGCAGGTAAGGAAGTCCCTGCTGAAGGGCATGATGACAAAAAAGCCAGAAAATTCTTTTTCGATCCTCCCCAAATGTAAGCCATATTCACTAAGCTCGCTGTTGGAGAACTGCTCATTTGACATAGGACTTACAATACATTCCATTTTTTAAAATATCTCTTTTATTGATACTAAAAGAGAAAATGCTACACAGTCCCAACAATAAGCAAATTAGTTGTCGCACTGGAAGCTCAGGGAGGCTCAAGAGATGGAATGTGGTGTGTGTGGCAGCTCATGCCTGGACTGCAAAACCTTCTTTTGGTGAGGCACTGTGTGTGCTGCTAAACTGCTGAGCTAACACCGGTCCCGCTCCCTTCCCTCCCCATTCTCCTCTCTCGCTCCCTCTCTCTCCTTCTCTGTCTCTCTTTAAATTTGTTTATTTGCTCCTTTGTCCGGAGGAATGTATTTAGGTGCAGTTTGTAGGAATTTTTCCCTTCGGGCTAATTTTGTGGGAAATGCAGTTATAAGATAACTTCACCAGTATTTACTAATCATTCAAAGTCAGCTTAAATGTGACAAATACCAACCTAATGAGATTACATTTTGATATTAGGAATAATACATTCCATAATTTTCAGTATAATATATTGCATGAACATATTAAACATAGCATATAAAATTACTTGTCATCTATTAATGCAAATGACATAGTTTTAAATCACATCAGTTTTATTGCCCTCACAGATAATGTCTTTTACATTAAAACAATTAAGAACTTAAATTATGTCCTTAATCAGATTTCCATTTAATATTTTTTGTCTTTTAATTGAGGCACATATTTTAATCCATTAATTTTTTTTAAAGAATTGTTAAAACTCTCAAAGGATCTCTGATTCTTAACTTCTTACTTAAATGACAATTACTGGTGACAAGGGCCTAGGGCATACATTTGCCTCCTCAGAGGACACAGAGTCTGTTCCGATGAAAGTGTTTCTATCACCCATCAGGCCATTAACAACCAACACGTAGAGTGATCAGTGCTCCTGGTGCCCTGAGTTTCTAGCTCAGAAATGCACAAGGGCTCAAAGACCGAATTTCCTGCTGCTAGTGCGTTAACCAAAGCCCTATGCCTATTTTTGTCTGCCCCTTTCTGTTTTAGTGCCACCAACCCAGTATTTTCACTGTACAGACAAAGGTAACTCCTCCAGAAGTAGTCCTCAGCTGGTCAGGACCTTGCCTTGACTGCTCAAGCTATTTTCCAAAGTACAATTAGCATTAGCTTCCTGTACTCTGCTCACAAGCTCATGCTGGTTTTGAAATCTCTCTTCCCCTTCCATCAAATGCATTCTGTTATTTATTGGAAGATTTACAACTGCATGGTTCTGAGATTCAAGCGCATCATGGAAGAATCCCTCTGTTGGCTTTCTTGATGGAAATAAATGTTGAATGTGTTATTCACAATTATTTCTTCTTATACAAGAAATAATTAGACTAGGAAAGGTTTGTGGAAAGTCACATATTATGTAACATTTCTTAATTATTAGAGTATATATATTTTAATTTACTGATATTTATTTATTCATTTATTTATGCATCATTATGGGCTGAACCTAAGGCCTTTGCTCAGAGCCCCCTTCCTGGTTGTTCTTGTGGTTGTTTTGAAACATGTTCTCACAAGTCAATAAATTTCTGAGGCAGAGCTAAAAGTTGTTGTCACCCTGCCTCAGGTTTCCAGATTTCTGGGATTACAGGCATTTGGCATCATGCCCAATTTACCTACTGAGTTTTAAAAAATATGTTTTTGGCTACAGAAAAATGAGTTCAAAAATATTCTTTAAGGTATTAATTATTCATCTTTTAAAAATATTGAACTGCCAGGCTAGGGAGATAGTGCGGTGGGCTGAGCACTGCCTGGCACATGCAAGAACCCAAGTTCTATCCCTAGTACCACATGCAATGCCAACTCCAGAACCCCAGGCATGCTCTATGTCCTTGAAAGCAGGCATGGTGGTCCATGCCTGTAATCCTAGTGCTGACAAGGCTTAGAAAGGAGGATCACTATGAGTGAAAACTGCATAGTAAGACTCTGTACCAAATAAATAGATAAATAGTTTTTAAAAAGAATGGAAATACCATACTAAAAACTGCCCAAAAGAAAAATTGCAATTCTCTGTCATTTTATATTCAACATAAAAATCAATCTTTTCACAAAAGTACTAATCATTAAATTATAATTTTGATAAAATTTTAATTTTGGTCAGTCATTTTTCCTCATGCTTTTAAGAAAAACATGCCTACACATATTTCTTTCCTGTAATAATAGTTACTCCAACATTACAAATATATTTAAAAAAAGAAAATTTCTAGTCTAGATAGACATTGGTTCATCCTAAGGTTTTTCTTCAGGCTAAGAGGAGTGGGTAAAGAAAAACATACTGAAAGAGTCCTGTTTACCAAAAGAGGAGAAAAAAGAAGCGAGGTGGTGAGGTGGGTGGTGCTTTGGGGAAAAATGTCGGTGGTTAGTGAAAGTATTTATCATGCCCATAGGAGAAAAAACAGCCTCCAATGCAGCCCTCCACACTGAAGTTATGAAAGGGCTACTTGTAGTAGTTCGTTGAACACATTGCTGCTACTGTTAAGTTTCCCGTGCTGGAAAAGCAAGAAAATATTTGCATCTGTTTGCTAAAATCATCTCGCAAACTACGATGGGAAGTTTTTGCAAAAGATTATAACTTCCAAAAGAAGTAAGGGTGCATAGTACCTAGAAGAAATAGAACATAGTTTATTTCGCAACAGCTGAATCAGTCTGATTGAGAAAAGTTTATCCATCCTTTATGAAAGACAGATCTAAAACCCAAAATAGAGAGCTCGGGACGCAGGCTAACACTCCAACACTTTAGCATCTCTGAGATGCAGTATATGTGAATATTTAGTGCATCTAAGATGACAGCATGCCTCCAACACATGCCATTGGAGAGTGGTGACACTGTTGTCATTACCCTTTATGAGCGAATTGGTCCCATTTTTATTAATTAATTTTAGTTTTATTCTCTGATTTTGATTGCCATTTACAATTTCTTTCTTTTTCTTTTCTTTTGTATTTTAGTTAGGGTCTACAGTGTACAGGGTCTCACCATGTAGATGGGACTCACAGTGATTCTCCTGTTTTTAGCCTTCCAAGGGCTGGGATTACCGGCCTGCATGATCAAAACCAGTCTCTATCGCAGTCTCAGCGCGCCCCAGGGGCCGAGCGGGCACAGCATGCTTGGGATGCAATGGTTTGTTTCTTGATGTCTATAGGCCTATTTATGTGCTACCATGATGCCTTTAAAAGTAACATTAAATTATTTTTGGAAAGAGTACCAGAATTAAAAGAATATCGGAGAGACCAAAGTTGAATTTTTATATGAAATGCCATGTTAAAAACGCTTTTGAAGAGACAGAAAATAAACATGACAGAAAAAATATATGAAGTATTATGTCATAATTTCATTGGTAACCTTTTATTATTATCACATACACTAAAATGTATCTCAGAAATGGAAACCTAAGATTCCATAAAATACAGCTTTTGTCAGGATTCAGTGAATAGCCTTTAGCTACAATGGGGATTTGTGAACCGTTAATCACCACTTTACTTCTAAAGCTCTCATCTAATGCCATTGGGCTAAACTGTTCCTTGAAAAATTCTAGGGCTAGGGAGATAGCACAGTAGAGTAAGTGCTTGCCTGGCAAGCACAAGGGCCTGAGTTCAATCCCTTGTTCCATAAAAAAATAAAAATAAATAATAAATAAATAAATGAAAAATTCTAAGCATTACTGTAAAATTGTATCACATTAATTTCTTTTTGAACTGGAGCGCTGGTGTCCTACATTCTTGATTATTTAAAAACATGGGAAATTAAAAAGAAATTCAATTAATTCCTGTCTCTTTAAGAATCAAGTAAGCATTTATCAATACCTTCCTAAATTTCTTACAACACACAATGCATTTCAATGTATTTCAGTCTTCTACTACCAGCGAAAAAATAACAACACCTGAAGGGAGAAAATATATTTAGTAAAAGAAAAACACCTTCTACTACCTCTTCTGTTTATTCAATAAGATTTATTCATTATACAGTTTCCAAGGAGGTCTTTAATGTTCCATTATCTATGCAAATAAACACTAAAACACTTTCTATTGAATGAGAACATTCTTTTCCAAGGTAATATATCCATCCTCTTCTCCATGTTAATGAGACTTCATCTTCCCTAAGAGGAGAAAAATATATACCCTCTTGACATAGAGTTCGCAAAACCACATCGCCTGGCAGCTCCACACTCCACTAGACATGCCTACAAAGATTCACTTGTGTATATAATAGAATGATCCACATTTTTATCATCAGGGTCCAAGAACTGACAGGAACTCTATGGCGGCCTTTGGCTTTTCCTAGTACTTTCCTACCAGAAACAAGAATGAGATGATTTTTCTTTGTATTACACTATTCTAGACTCTCTAACTTAGAAAATGGTTTAATATTTTCTTCCCATCATTATTGGGCAACTTAAAAGAAGTTCCTTGTAGGTTTTTATACTCAGGAACATATTTATTAATGGTTTCTTAGGTTAAACTAAGAAAGTAAAGCTAAGTAGTATATGTTGGCAACCAATTTTTAATAAGCGTATCATTGTTTCCAGATCTAAATAATGCTAGTGCTTCTATAAACAGAAATAGTATTCCAATTTGGGATCTGAAATCAAGTAAGAGAGGGGCTGGGGAGAAAGCTCGGTGGTACTGCCCACCATGCCAGCCCCAGAACCCCAGGAGCACTGTGCCAGTCACCAAACCTGGGTGTGGTGGCACGTGCCTGTAATCCCAGTGCTGAGGAGGCTGAAACAGGATGATCACAATAAGTCTGATCTGTGTAGTGAGAACCTGTACCAAATAAATAAATAAATAGATTTTTTTAAATAGCATTTAAAAAACAAATGAAGAGAGGTGGCCTTGGGGTTTTTACAGTGGTTAAGAGTAAGCCTGAGGGTAGCGCTCCCGACCTCTAATTGTCCTAGCCACCCTGAAGCTGAGAGAATGTGGGTCACCCATCAGTTGCACCATGTGCAGGTAAAAGGTGACAAGTCAAGATAGGTCTAATGTAGGTGCTCCGACAAATCCCAGAAAGTGCACTCAAAAATTATACTTTCCCTCCCTTTACTTCTTAATTTATTACTGCAGGCCCTTAAGTATGATGAGCAGGACTTGCTGTCCTTATAAAGTGCTGGTTATTTCTTCCCTCCTCCGATGTGATAGATGTGCCTACAATTAATTTGGTCAGGACACAAGGGCCATAGCCACTAGCTTATAAGAGACTGTTTAATACAAGTGATTCATTACAAAGGTTAGAGTCACTAAGAAGCATTGAATCTTAAGTTGTGGGAACCCAGAGCTCAGCACTGAGCTGGAATGAGGCAAGTCTCCACTGAGAAATCAGAAGGTGCAGAGGTGCTGCTTTCTAACTGTAAGTCCAGCTGAGTAGAGACAGAGATACTTCTGGAGATGCCTTGCTATGAACAAAGGTGGATTTGCTGTGAAGCACCTAGACTTCCACCTTCAGGGTGCCTATGTTTATGTGTTTTGAAATTAGTAGGTCATATTAACTGCAGTTGATCATGGTGTACTTATTAGCCACTTTTTGACAATAAGATACAATATCTGACACTCACAGATATAAATAAATAAACCTCTGAAGGAGAGGTTTATTGGGACTCACAGTTTATAGAAACTTTAGCTTATAGTTGGCTGGCCTTTGGACAAAAATGGCATGGGAGGAGCATGGCACAAGAAAGCCATTTACATTATGATGGCAGGAAGTGGAGAGGAAAGAAGGAGCGTGGGGAGAAGAGCCTCGTCTGAGGTCAGGCCCACCCAGGTGCCATCTCCTAACAGGACGTCAGCTGGCACACCCAAGATTCACCCTTTAAAAGCCCCAGTTCTGGGTGTATAAGGGGTTTGGACTACATTCTAGACCTAGATCACTACAGTTTACATTTCAATTTTCCTAGTTTGCATTTTCCTCACATCAAGTAGCAAAGAAGTAGCTGTCCAATTTAGATCCAGCTGAGAGAAAGTTGAGTCAGAGATACAATTAATGAGGTTTCAGTAAGACTCAGCATGTGGCTTGCAGTTACTTCATGTATAGATGAATTATTGCCAGGAGTCTTAGTGTAAGAGTGGCTTCTAGATGCTGGCCCCCATGCAGGACTTAGAGAAGGGTCTGCAAGGTGTTCAAGGTCTGGCTACTAGATGGAATTCATAGTGATCTGCCTTTTTTTAAAGCCTCCCAAGAGCTGGGATTATAGGTGTGCACCACCATGCCTAGTCTCAGTCGCCACCTCAGCACACCCCAGGGGTGGAACCAGCAAGGTAGGCCTAGGCCCTGGGGTCAAACACCCAATACCTGTGTGTGCTTGCAGGCATTTTAATCCACTGAGCTATTTGGCTGGCTCTTCACTGACTAAAACAGAAATTATCTGTCTTCAGGAAAGATCTACTCTAGATCTCTACTAGATTAGTAAAGATTAGTATACTAATCTTCACTAATTACAATCTTCACTAGGTTATGTTTCTTCAGGAAAAAATGTATGTTACATTAGGCAATATAGACAACTATATATATGCAATGTTCTTTTTAGGGAAAAAATAATGCAAAGAAAACCCAGAACTACTGTCTTTGCACAAAATTTGTACCCCTATGACAAATAGCTGAAATGTTGGTGTATGAAATCATGTTTTATGAAACTCAATGCTATGAAAATACAGCAAAAAATAAGTGAAAAATGTTTCCATCATTTATCTTGGTTGGTCAATGTTTGTGGTGCCTGCCCACTTTTTAATACACTTACACAAACTTATTCAGTTCTACCTGCTCCCCATAAACCTTTACTCATTTCTGGCAGAAGATATTTCTCCAAGTTTTACCATTCTTTTTCCCTCAGTCTCATATCTGTGCTTCCTTCTGAGTGAAGGTAGGTAGCTACATGCCAGTCGGCAGGGCACCCCACAGAAGACCAGGGGGAGCTGTTCTTCCCTGAGATACAAGGCACTTCCTGAAATCCAGAGCAGTGCCGAGGAGAGTGGGGTAGGACTGGAGGAAGGCAGGAGCGAAAGGCAGTGCCAGCACAGCTTTTCCAATAGTGAGCATCTTTAGGAAATCTCTTCCTGCCTCCCACTGTCTCCTGGCACTGAGTGGAGGAATTGGCCACCAGAATTTTGCACTTTCTTGCTTACATTTCTGAACCAATATGTAAGTTCAATTTGTGGTCAAGTTCAGGGTGAGCTGACCCATTTCATTAATGGCTCTTGGCAAAGCTTGCATGTGAGTTTTTAAAGAACAGATGAAGATTCATGTTAACCCTTGCGTTTCTTGGTTATGAATATATGGGAATCTAATTTGGAGAGAGAGACAGACAGACAGACAGACAGACAGACAGACAGA
>NW_004524604.1:14731507-14734913 GCF_000260255.1 Octodon degus | reverse complement strand
AGAAGAAGAAGAAGAAGAAGAAGAAGAAGAAGAAGAAGAAGAAGAAGAAGAAGAAGAAGAAGAAGAAGAAGAAGAAATGCTGCCCTCAGTTTTAATGCCTCTTAGTTAAAAAATAAAACTCAGTTATCTGAACTCAAAACAATACCAAAAATATTCCTAAAATGTGTCTCTAACTGAAGATTCTCTTGGGCACATGTGTAATGTCTTACATATAATAAAAATATCTCTTCCAACCAAAGTAAACAGAAGCGGCTGTTCTGTTAATTTTATTGCTCTCAATTGTGTTTAGAAATGGTCAGAGGATATGTGACCTCACTCATTTTTTAGTATACATACTCAGACTAATGCCAGAAACTAAGTGAAAAAAGATGTTTTACTACCAAAGAATCCGCGTATCTGTGGACTCCCCATTTCAGCTATTGGCAGCTATTAAAAACCTAGTGGTAAAACTTTATTGTAGACTAACACTGGTTTCTGAGTCCAAATTAAAAGTCTTTTCAAATACACAGAATTCCTTCATGAATGTATATGGTTTATATGATAAATAAAATTTTAGTTGTGTGACTGATGTGGTGGATGAGTGGTCTCCTGGGCTGGGCCTAAGCTGCATCAGGCGAGGGACAGACATTCACAAAAAAAAAAAAAAAAAAAAAAAAAATTAGTGTTTTATAATGTATATATATAAAACTTATCTTTCATTATAATGTTCTGAATTTAATGAGTTTTAAATATCAGATACAAAAGAGGAGAGATAATAATATTTTAAAAAATTGACATGTGGTCTCGTTTGGGGCCCAGGCTTTCCCCCAGCCCCTGTGCTCAAGGGTGTCTCCTACCTTAGCTTATGGGCAGGCATCCCCATACCTGGTAATAAACATTTAACTTAAATGAAATTTCTAATGGGCACAGCAACACTATAATTTAGGAGGGATTTATTCAGCTTGTATTCCGAAGCACGTGTTAGCAACTACAGTGTACTACACATTGCTAAGAATGTTAAGATCTTCTGCTTCTATTTTGCTTATGACACAACCAGCGAGGCTGAAATTACTAAGGTTAACTAAACTTCCCAAACTCGCAGAGCTACTGAATGGCAAACTTGGAACTCATAAAGAAAAATACGATACTGTTTTTCTTTTTCAGATACACTGACTCTTAGGTGCACTGAAAGTTTCATTATAGTAGCATAAATATGAATATGTTTTTTTCTTTAATAAAGGGAGCATCCTTAAAATTATACCTGTTCTTTAATCCCCTAAAGAGCAACAAATTCAGTCACCAGGTTCCTATGTGGAGCATCTATCTTATGGGCCACGATCATGTGCGAGACAGTACACATCTACTATTCTTATAGGATTTGGTTATGTGAGTCTAAGGTCGCAGGCCTATGTCCAGTTTTGGATACTGAAACCTTGCCTGACATTTGCTTTTTTATTTAATTTTTCCAAACCTATTACTCCAACTATTTTCAATAGATATCTTCAAGGCCTCAAGCAATTTGAGGGAAAAAAGAAATATAGATTGAAAATAAAAATAAAATTGTCTCTATTTCATAGTGATATGTTTAAAAAAAAAGCCTAGTAGATTTACTGAAAGTGTGTTAGGTAGAAGTAATAAACAATCTCATCAACATTTCACAATATAAGATTAACATAGAAAATCAAAAGAATTTTATAAACAATGATCCATATACATATATATATATATATATATATATATATATATATATATATATATAGAGAGAGAGAGAGAGAGAGAGAGAGAGAGAGATTTGTTTGGGTTTTTGGATTTTTTTTGTGGAACTGGAGATTGAACTCAGGCCCTTGTGCTTGCCAGGTAAGCAGTTATTCTACTGAGCCATCTTCCCGGCCCCTTTTTTTCCTTTCAAAATATTAATAGAATTATAATAGCATCAGAAAGGACAAAATATTTAGATATAAACTTAACAGAAATGTATGAAACCTACAGAATGAAAAGTATAGAATACCAGTGATAGTAATGTAGCAATACCTGAATAAGGGGAAAGGCATTGCACGTTCACCAATCATAAGCATCAATATTGTTAATATGGCGATATTTCCCACCTTGGTCTAGAGATTCACAGAAAATCCTGTGAAATCCCAGCTCACTTTTTTGCAGAAAGAAGTTAAGAGACTAAGTCCAAAATCTACAACAGTATTTTATCAGGCCCATAATAACAAAATAACCTAAGAATAAAAATACAGGACAACCCATTCCTGCTTTCAAGCACAAACGTCTAATAATCAAGACAGCACAGTGATGAATGAGACAGATCATAAGCTTCAAAATTAATCTTTATATTCATGACCAGTTATTTTCAAAAAGTAATAAGTATTAAATGAGAAGGAATAAATATTCTCCAACAACCGTAGTGGCACAGTTGAATATCCACACAAAGAGAAATGTAGTTGGACTCACAGAATATGCTACATGCAATAAAAAAATAAATAAATAAATAAATAAAATATTGGCTTGAACTGACACTTTGTGTAAACTTTGATAAAGCCAAGCAGATTTTTTTCCTCAAATAGAACTTGACTAATCTTACTCATCATAAATGAATGCTATGTTAAACAGTTCATTTAAACTTATAGTAAAAAAAAAAGAATAAATAATTGTATATTTTTACACAGAAATTTGGAAATCTAACATATACAGCATTGTACCCATCTCTGACAAAACTAAACAAAAAAGGGGATACAAATGAAGGACTATTTCATACCTGTATATACAAAATATTAAGGATAGATATACAGCTACTTTCTCTTAATTCAGTTAGAAGAAAGATTTGTGCTAATGGTGTTTGGGAAAGATATCATATCTGCATCTTGTTCTATGAATGATTACCATGAAGAGAACAATATGCAAGGTATTAATTATTGAAACTGTCCTACCAATTGGTTTTGAAACTGTCTCATTTCTATTTGTTTGTGAACAAAATTAATAAAAAATAAAATAAATAGCTCAAAATGGATCACAGAAATAAGTGTATGACTAAAATTATAAGAAAACATAGTAGTAAACCTTTATGACCTTGGGCTGAATAATGGTTTTTTAGATATGACAGAATCATAAGCAACAATAAAGTAGATGAATTGAACTACATCAAAATTCTGCTTCCATTGCTACCAGTAAGAAGGCAAAAAACAACCCATGCAATGATGGAAGAAAGAATTTGCAAATTGCACTTCTGATAAAAAACTTACATCTGAAATATATAAAAACTTTTGTAACTCAATAAAAGCAGGCAAACAGGGCTGAGGAAATAACTCAGTGGAATAAGTGCTTGCCTGGCAAGCGCAAGGTCCTGAGTTCAATTCCTGGTACTGCAGAGAAAGAGAGAGAGAGAGAGAGAGAGAGAGAGAGAGAGAGAGAGAGAGAGAGA
>NW_004524604.1:14726207-14731407 GCF_000260255.1 Octodon degus | reverse complement strand
GGAAGGAAGGAAGGAAGGAAGGAAGGAAGGAAGGAAGGAAGGAAGGAAGGAAGGAAGGAAGGAAGGAGCAAGCAAATAAGCTAATTAAATCCTGGACAACAGGATTTCAATAAACATTTTTCCAAATAAAGTATACAAATGACCAAAGAGCATATAGCATCATTAGTCATCTGGAAAGTACAAATAAAATAACGCTAAGACACTACTTTATTGTGACTAAAATGAAAAATGAAGAATAACAAGTACTTATGATGATAGAATAAAAGTAGTGATAAATATTACTGGTGGGGATGTAAAAGGGTTCAGCTATCTTCAACAAAACAGTAAGCTTTCTCCTGAAACATAGTATTACCACATGACACAACACATTACTTTAAATTTTGTACTCAAAAACATACATCTACACAAAATTTGTATGTGAATGCTCATAGCACCACACTCATAATGGTCAAAATGTGAACAACCACCTCAATGCCCACAACAACCAACAGATAGATCTGTCAATTGTGAGCAGGCAAAAAATGGAATATTTTTAGCAAAAACTTAAGAGAATGAATTAGTGATGTATCCTGCATGTTGTACCATGACTGAACACTTTTTTTTATTAATGTATTTAGTTATTACACGTTCTCACTATGCAGCTGACTCATGGCAATCCTCCTTCTTTCAGCCTCCCCAGCGCTGGGATTACAATCTTACACCACAATGCCTGGACTCTGGCCAACTCAGCCCTTCCTGGAATGGGGCTGCTGCAGCATGTGGTGCTGGGGATCGAACTGAGGTCCCTGGGCATACCTAAGCTTGCCTAAACAGGTGCTTTAGTCCACTGAGCTATCTTGCGGGCCACATGACTGAACATTATGCTAAGTAAAAGTAACCAGTTGTAAAAGTCTATATGGTTTCATATTTAACATAAAACATCTACATTGGGTAAATCTGTGGGTACAGAAAGTAGATTAGTGGTTGTCAAGGGAACATAGGGAAGGCAGAATTAAGGACTGATGAAATGTTTTAAAAATGATTATGGTGATACTTTCAGATATTAAAAGCAATTGAACCACACATTTGAAATGAGTGAATTATATGAAATATAAGTTATATTTTGGTATAGCTACTTTTAAAATGTCATTACTGGAAAAAATAAATTGTAGCTCTTGAAGTTTATTTAAAATACAGTGTTATGGCTTGTAGCTAACTATCCTACCAAAGCTTCATGTGCTTGAAGGAGGGATGGGGGACACAGGGAGCTTTTCTGCTGGTGGCTGAATCTGGAATGTTTGAATATGGATTAAGGGTGTGTCACAACTAAATTAATTTATCATAATTCTGGGTGTGGATAATGGAAGCCCCACCCTGGGCATGGCCGCACCGCTCAATAGGCTTTATCCCGAATGGAATATAAAGGGGCAGAAAGAACAGCCTTAAACTAGTGACTGAAATCTTAGCAAACAATAAGCTGAAATAAACCTTTCCTTCTTTAATTTGTGGTTGCTGCGTATTAAATCAGCAAAGAGGGAGTAACTAAGACACATAGATTACTTAAAACCACACCACACATTTGGAAAAGAATTTCTCTGATATTGTCCTAAAGTCTACAAGGCTTTTCTTAGTTGTATCAAGTTTTTCTCAGGTACCCTGACACGGACTTCAGAGGTTACTGAAATGGAAGGATCCTTGGAGCAGCGGATGTCCTTATTGTTTACTGTCTTTCGAGGATGAGTGTAAGCTGAGCTGTGAACAACAATGAAGTAGGAGACACAAAAGAGAAGGCAACCGCTATTATGGGTGGAGAGCATAAGAGAGCGAGGTCATGAGTTTGAGTCTGAGGACCTCAAGAACACCCACTTAACACCATCTTTGGAGGCTTGACAAGTGGAACCAGAGGCAAAGTCAGACACTAGACTTCCATAATTCTATTGCCTGTGCAGCTTTTGTCAAAGATTAAAAACAGTGGACAAGTGGAACCCCATGAATAAAAAAGATACTAGCTATGAGTATTCATATACTGCCTAACTATATCTTGAGCTTTATATTCTCTCTCAAGAGTGTTTTTTAATGATTAACCTTCATCCAATATACATGTAGTACCTAGTAGGAAATTTGTCAACCTTTATTCACTGTTAAGCATGTTATCATTTTAGATTACAGACAGGATCACCTTGAACTTACCCCTGGAGTTGCTTGTGACCACCTCTTTCAATGAAGTGAGGAGCAGCTGAAGTGGGAGATCTATCACCCGAGGGGACTAAGACAGAGCTGGCCTGAGAACATGGACAACTCCTCCAGCCAGGTAAACAAGCTGTTCCAGCTCTCAGACAAGCTGCTAGACAGATGCTGAAGTTGACACCAACATCCCGAATGTACAAAGAAAGGCTCTGTAGTCCTTTGATGTTTCTTTACATCCATCCAGGGGGCAGCTTTGCTGGATCCAAACTTTCCTCTCTTATCTTTACTGTTAAATCCTCTCACCATTTTTCCACCAGGAATGTTGAGAGCTGTGCCAGTTTGTAGCATACAGATCAAAGTGAATCTGCAAATTATGAAGTTTTGCCTATATTTTTTACTGAAGTACCTTAATTTGTTTTACAAAATAATTCATATTACAAACTCCAATATATACCTTTTGACTGTCCCTGGAAATCATGTTAATCCACTTTTAAATAGAGATGTAGGGAAAATGGTAGATTTTTATACTAAGAAATTACATCTTTTCAGAAAATAAAAAGAAAATTTCTGCACTTACTTTGACAATATCAGTGTTAAATGTTAACGTACCACTTAATAACTAATTTACAAAAACTAAATGATCTACCTTTATTCTTCTAGCATCACATCAGGCGGTTTTTTTTTTTTTTTTTTTTTTTTTTTTTTTTTTTTTTTTTTTTTTTTTTTTTGTTTTTGTTTTTGTTTTGCAGAACCAGAGATTGAACTCAGGCCCTTGCACTTGCCAGGCAAGTGCTTATTCTACTGAGCCATCTCCCCGGCCCCACACCAGACTTATTTGACTAAACTTCTATTTGTGAACAAAACTCAGAAATCAAATTCTCTATTAAAAAGTCTAAAATAATATTATGGCATATAGTGTTAGGTCCTCACAACTGGACCCACCAACCTGAAAAGAAAATCTCCTACAGACCAGCACTCTCTTCAAGCAGGAAGTGCCCCCCTCACTAAGACAGACAGACTAAAATAAATACAGTTATCAGGATGGCTCCTGGGCCTGGTTCTCAGGCTTATGTGCAACCCTGCAAATCTATAGAATGTCTCACTGTAAATCAGCAGAATAACTCTGTCATCCCGCACTTCCCCCAGGTGCTTCCTACCAAAGGCACCAGTCCCCTGAGGAACTTAAAATTTCCCATCCTTCTCAGTGGGATGCCCCTCCCTCACCTAAGTTAGTCTATAAAGAAGAGCATCTTCCTTTGTTTGTGTTCAGTGGCCTTCCTTGACTAGCCTGCATCCATTCTGAAATAAAGATATCACTCTTTGTTTCCATCCTGTCTGTCCTGCTGGTCTCCATTGCCCCTCAGGGTCTCGCCTGACACACAGAAGCTTTACAACATAACTAAATATTTAACTTAATATTGTACTTATTCAGGACAATCACTTTTATTAGAGCCATTTGGAAACAATAAATGCTGAGTGTTTCAGCTCACAGGATGATGATCATAGGAATTTTAAAGACTTTTGTAAATCAGACTATATCAAACAGAACCCATTTGTGGTTGACTGTTTTAAGTCTAATTCTCAAGTTTCAATTTTGTGATTTAACTCAGATTTCATTGGGGTTCCAATGCTGCCTTTAGAATTATGAAAGGATTTCTTCAAGAGAAAAAGTATATTTTGTTATTTACGAATTTGTTATGATGTTACTTTAAAATGAAAAGTTCCTTATCAGACCCAAAAGCTACAACTCCTGTTGCATAGGTCCTGCTTTACCTTGATCTTAACCATCCTGCAGAAAAGTATAAATATTATATACAAGAAGTAAAGCCACACTGTTATGTTGAGCTGTGGGGGACTCAGGTCAACAATTTCTGACATTGCCAGTTAAGCGGAAGACCCAATGGTATTATGGGCTACTGGACTCTTAGAATATTTTGCTGAGTTTGCACACCTATAATATTCAAATGATGGAACTAAACTAAAAAGGGGACACAGATGAATGTCCATTTTGTATCTGTGTGTTCAAAGTGCTTGGGATAGATATATAGTTATATTCTCTTAATGAATAGAGGGATTTGTTCTAATAGTGTTTGTAAATAGGAAATCGTGTCCACATCTTGTACAGCAATTAACCATTAGGAAGAATGTATGCAATGTGTTAATTATTGAAACTGTCCTACCAATTTGGTTTGAAACTGTCTCATTGCTATTTGTTTCTCAATAAAATTATGGAGAAAACAATAACAAAGAAGTTATAAGAAATTCAAAAGAAAAAAACCATCAGAATAAAAATAAATAAATACCTAAAAATAAAATAGAATGAAATGAAATGAAAAGTTCCAATGCACTTTGAAGCTCTCTTTGAAATTTGTACTTAAGATCACTTCGACATTTTAATAAAGTGATTCCTTTTCAGTGACTCTTAAAGAACAGTTATTAACTATGCCCCTGTATAGAAAGCTAAATTTATTCAAAGTATAAGAGTCATCAAAATGTAACTAGTACCTCCTTAGTAAACAGAGAGTAATTAAAGGGTTTTCTTTTTATAATGTGTTTATAAAGAAAGGGTACATAATTGTCTTGCTTTGCAAAACAATGACTGAAGACCACTTGATTTTGTAAAATGTACTTTAAAACACACTAAAAGATGTACATATATATGTGGTAAACATCTCTGACAACTTCTACAGTGATTTCCAATTAAATAAAATATAACTGTTCAATATAAATATAGTATAAAGAAAAATAAAAAGGCCAATGGGGTAGGAAGTAATATCAAGAAGAGGTAAAGTTCAGTTCACACTAAAACCTAATTTTAGACATACTGGATAAAAAGGATTTATTATAAACATTTCTTGTTTTTATATTACTTGTTTTTATATTTTTATATTACTTGTTTTATATTTCTTGTTTTTATATTGTATTAAAAATAAATGTAGACCCCCAGACCCAGTCCTAGCCCAGGTCCGGTGAGTGTGTGGAGAGCTTCCTGCTACCCTGCGCTGGCGGGACCAGTCCCAGCCCAGGCGCAGCA
>NW_004524604.1:14701920-14719152 GCF_000260255.1 Octodon degus | reverse complement strand
TCATCTATGAAGATTATATATAATCAGTAGTGTCTATTTATGTAGATGTTAATTTTCAGATTTATATTTCTAAGTAGGTTGTATGTTTATTTTATAGTTTGTATTGTTCTATATGTAATACATCTTTGTGATGTATTACTTTCACTTAAATCTTCAAATATACACTAATATAGACAAGCTACTGCAATAAACTTGTACATACCCTTCACCTGGGTGAATATTTATCAGGATTTTATTTCTTGGTTCATTAAGCCTTTCCCTTTTTTTATTCCTCATTATTGAATAATTTTAAAGGAAATGACATATATCCTATCATTTCACTCAAATAGTTTCATATCTATCTAAAATATCAGTCTTGATCTTCCATAGCTTTAACTCCTAACAAGATCATCAATGACCTACGAATATATTTTTAATTCCCAAACTGTATAAATATACATTTTTCAAGGCTTTCCAAATATCTCAGTGGATTAGAGTGCCTGCCATCAGGCACAGAGGTCAGGGGTTTGATCCCCAATCCTGCCGTGCTAGCCCCATCCCCAGGGCATCCTGAGACAGGGATTGAGACCGGGTGTGGTGGTGCACACCTGTAATTCCAGCACTTGGGAGGCTGTAAACAGGAGAATCACTATTAATCTGATCTAGTAGTGAGATCCTGAACACCCTGTAGACCCTTCCCTAAAATACAGGAAAAAAATTTATTCATAGATTTTTTTGTTTGAATTTGAGATCTAAATGACTCACATATGATATTTGAATGTAGTGTCAGAGGTGACTTTTGATCTAAAATAAAGGTCTGCCCTCCCACCCCTGTTTTGCTTCTGCCCCATTAAAGAATCTGTCAGTTGTCCTGCAAAATGTTCCATATTTTGGGTAGGTCTATTTTCCTCTTTGTGGAATAGTCTGCTTACTTACTGCTGAGAAACTATCAATGCCAAATTATTTTAGAAATATCATCTTATTACTGATGTTATAGATTGACTGGTTGTGTGTTTAGGGTTCTTACTAAAGTCCTGCTGTAGCTTCTTACTTCCTGGCTAAACTGATCGAATCAGAAGACTTGACTAGTGGATGCTCACTTTGTCCCTTTCACATGCTTGTCCTTTAGTGCTGGCTCTTACCTTACAGGGAGTAGGACTTCAAGGGGAAGTTTCATTTGTGTAGCATCTTCATGTGCCTTGAGTTTGATGCAGCATGATGACTGGAATCAAGACAGAATAGGCAAAAGTAAGTGTTCCCAGAGAAAAGGAAGTACGATTTCTTATCCTGAACCCCTGTATGTCACACACACATTCCCACAGTATTCTATTCATTAAAAACAAATCAAAATGCCATCTAGAGTCAAAGAAGATTTTTCAAGAGAATTAATAGAATATGCATGTATTAGCAATTATTTTAAGGTTATTATATTGTGATTTTTAATTTGTTCCCCAACAACAATATCCTTATATAAAACTCTAAAGCCTTGATTATATTCAACTTTTTGGCCTAAAATATGTCCCAGTATACATTATATTGCACTGTAATATGAAACAGGAAGCATACAGTACTAGGTATGATAAAGGGGTCTTTTAAATGTCTTTTACATTTTAACTATTTTTTAAAAATCAGTAGATGTTTATGATGCATATGAATATTTTCAGTGTGGGGATTCAATTTCACAAAATTGCATAAATTCACTAACTCTAAGGGAATGAGTACAATATTAAAGGTAAATGAGAGTAGATAGGTAAAAACACTACCAGAATGTAATATATAATATGATTGACATGCAAAAAATCCCCAATCCCACCACTGCAGCTTGCACACTTTGTTATGGAAGGAAATATCAGAATCTCCAAGGTTAGGGCCAGTGGAATAGCTCAGCGGACTAGTAGCCTGCTTTGGCAAGCATAGGGAACAGGATTGCATCCCAGGTCATGCATGCCGTGCCGGCCCTGCCTGCAGGGTGCTCTGAATCAACCACTGAGTCTGGGCACGGTGGTGCATCCCTGTGATCCCAGGCTTGGGAGACTGAAAACAGAAGGATTGCTAGAGTCTGAGCTGCATTGTCAGACCCCGTACCAAATACGTAAATGAAGAAAAAAAATTGTCAACCTTAAAAGCTATCTTTTAAAAGATTTAGATCTGGGGAGATAGCTTGGTGACATGAGCAAGCACAAGGTCCAGAGTTCAATCCCCAGCACTACATGCCATGCTGGCCCTGGAACTCAGGGCAAGCCATGCCAGCCACTGAAACTAGGTGTGGTGACACATGCCTGCAATTCCAGCACTAGGAAGGCTGAGATCACTACAAGTGCCAACTGTATAACAAGAGTCCCTATGAAAAATAAATAAAAAATAAAATCTTGTTTTACTAACATAAATTATGTAGCCAACATAATTAAATAGTTAACATAATTAATACTAACACAATCTTAGTAACATAATTAAAAGTTGTACCTGTGTTGCTAGTGAGGAGCATCCCGCATGTCACACACCAGATGGCTATTCAATAGCCTCTAACTTGGAGCAAGATGAGGCTCTGCCCAGATCCAACATGCGAGAAGTTAGAGGGTGCAAGCTGGATGCAGCTCAGAGGTAGAACTCTCACCTACCATGTGTGAGGCCTTATGCTTGACCTCCATGTAAACCACAAAAACATACAATACAATCACATGGAGAAAAAAGGACACATAAAATGATGGGCATTAATTTTGACAAAAGAAAAATACCTAAAATGGCTCAATTCAATAATTATTCATTTGATTCTAGAAGAGTCACAAGATGCATTGGAAATCAAACACTGGATGTCAATTAATTTGAAATTCTGATGAAGAATGATTTTTTAAGAATAAATTTATTTCATGTACTTTTTGGAATATACTTACCCTAATTTTTTTTTGTTATTTAACAGAAATTCTATTTTAACTTCTTGTCCTATATTTTTACTTCCTACACTTGGCAACTATAAATCCAGAGAGCATGAAAGCACCTAACTAATTTTGATAAATAAAAGAGTGGCGTGACATTAGATTGATTTAATTGCGAGACCATCCATATGCTTCCTGCTGTCTATTTCACTGCTTTAGCACTCTGAAAAATCCAAATCTACTTTTATAATAGATTTGTGCCTTTTACAGTTTTTTTGCCTAGAAAATATTATTGCAGACATTAAATTTTGTTTAGGACCATTGACTTCAGTCCACATGGTTCTTCTAAAAATAGTGTACAACTGTGGTTACTAATTTCATAGTTATAGGTTGTTTCCTACCAAGCAAAACAAAAAAGTATGACTAACAAAGCTATAATTTTTCCAAATGAAGGATGGATACAAGCATTACGCTAATTGTGAAGCAATTATAGTCCTAACAATCTTAGTAAGCCAACCTCACCCCAGCTAGCATCCAAAACACACAGTTCAATTTTCACTGGAAAGAAAATATCACAAATGTTACTCAGACGTGTATCTGGTCTCTATGAAAATTCTTTTAAGATTTTAAAGAGCACAAAATTTAATTGTAATATAATAAATATAATATAATGTAATTAATACAATATGTAGGGTCCAGTTTAGGATTCACGATTCCCAGATTCATATCTATCTTCTCCCAAAGCTATTTATCTTTGGGTAAAATCCTCAGGTTCTTTTAGGTTCAATTCCTCTGTTCAAGAAATCAAGAAAGTAGTACATCTAGCAAGAGGTTGTTTTGATAATTAAGCAAGATATTCAATGTAAGAATTTTACAAGGAATGGGTCAGTGCTAGTAAGCCGATGCCTGTACATTGTGGGCACAGAAGTAATTTTGTCAAAAAAAAAAAATGATGGAAGAGAAAAAGTGATTAGAACAATTATGGTGATCCTGAAGCTAACTACACATCCCAAAGGAGCAAAAAGTAAAGAAGTGTTATTAGTTGTCTCCCCTAGCCAGACATGAGATTTTCTTATTTTTAGTTTTTCAAGAAATTTTCAATAATATAATTAAATATGACATAATACATATTTATAAATTATGTAATATACATTTAAGTGACCCTACAATAAGTAATTGAAGGGTATTTTTTGAACACCTAGGCATCTCTCCTCATTTTTCTCAACTTCCCAAAGAGTCTAAATTTTTTAATTTTGGCTTTAAAATGAAAATGTACATACTGTACTTGGAAAAAATGAGGGAATTTAAATATAATCACAGTAGAGTATGCTAATATTACGCACAATGTGTATCCAGGGAAGAGAAATGAAAAAGTCAAGATTTCCATGTGGAAAAGTCGATGTGCATCGAGCAGTGAGGAACATTTTGGAATCACAGGTTTCCTTCATGTGAGGAGGTGCTGCTAGGGAATGCCTCAGCTAAACCTCTCTTTGTAACTCCAGATTAAAAACAACAACTACTACAGCAAAGCAATAATACACTATAAAGTGAAGGCACAAAGCATCTGGGCCTGATTATGTTCTGGAAGAATTTTGCCACAAAGTTGGAGAAGGCTCAAGAAGTAATTGATCTGACTCCTGACTGCCTAGCATATTCTTCAAAGTAATGACACTGGTGAAAATCATCACTTAACTGGGTTTAGTTGGTTTCAAACTACTCTCTTGTAGTGGTTGATACATGGTGTCAATTTGAGATGTTTAGAAGTTTAATTAAGTGACTCAGCAGAGAGCTAGGGTTCCTACTTTGTAAACATCCTCATCCTATGCAAGAGGAGGGCATGGACATTTTGTGAGTTCTGCACCACCAGCCCCAGGAGAGCTTGTTTATAATATAAGGAGAGGAGAGAGGCTGGCTAGAAGCCACAGCTGCTGCCCTTCCCTTTGGTCATCATTGTTTTCCGCTGCCATGAATAGCTGTTCTCTGCCATGTGCCACTCTGTCTGGGAGCCAGCCAATTATAGACTGAAACATCCACAAACTGTGAGCTAAATAAACCTTTCTTTCCTTAATATTGGGTGTTGGGTATTTGTCCCAGCAACCCGTAAAAAGTAACCAAGACAGACTTTTGTACCAGAGAAGTGGGGTCATTGATTTGGTGAAACCTGATCATTGGATTACCAGATTTGGGGAATGGCTTATAGGAAGAGATAGATCTGCCCCTGGGGTGTGTTGCAACAGCAATTGAGACTGGGCGTGGTGGTGCGCGCCTGTAATTCCAGCTCTTGTGAGGCTGTAAACACTCAGATCACTATGAGTCTGATCTAGTAGTGAGACCCTGAACACCCTGTAGACCCTTCCCTAAAATAAAAAAAAAAAAAAAAAAAAAAAAAGAGAGAGAGAGATAGGAAAGTTTTAAAGAGGTCACCTACTAGTGAAGAGCTACAGCGCCTTTGACTCTTCTATAGGAGAGATTCTGGTCAGAGCTCAGAAGACCAGAATGCAGAAAGAAAGCCTACCTGTAAGGACTAGGCATTAGTGGTGAGACTGTGGATAATTTGTGTTATGGCTTGGCAGAAAGTTTGTCTGCATTTTGCGCCTGTGCAGAAATTTCACCTGAAACTGAGATTAAGTGCAGTGGACTATTTAATCTTGCAAAAGAAATCTCAAGGTAGTCAAATATTGAGGCAGTGGCCCAGCTTGTATTGGGGGTTTTTAGTCAGATTTATGTTGAGAGTCAAAAGCAAGGAGCCCAAGAGGAGGATTTAAAATGTTATGAGTTTGGCCAGAAAGGAAGCTCCAATAAAGCTGTGGACTGAAAAGATAGAGCTAAGAGATCTCCTGAGAAGGAACAAGAGCATAGAAAAGATGGCCTGAAGGCATTACAGGAGGTATCAGCTTCTTGCCCTTTGCAGACTCAGAATTGCAAGAGTGAGGGACTTTGTTTTGAGGAGAAAGCTGCAGAGCCCCATGTTCCAGAATGGAGGCAGCAGCCACACCAGGTTCCAGAATGGTGCCAGCATAGAAAATTTGTTCCTTGGAATCAGGGTCATAATGCTTAGAAAACCAGGCACTCAACCCCTACAGCCAAGACAGAAGAAAGCCTGGCTACTTCTCCAGCTGGCAGCAGCTCTTGGTGTCATACACATGGCTTTGGTTTTAGGCACATGCAGAATGCAGGAGTTCTGATGTTAGGAAAGCTTCCACCTAGATTTCAGAAGGCCTAGGAGGCCAGGCAATGTGCCCTCCCTGGGAGGGCAGGATGTAAAGCTGTGAGTGAGAAACCTATTCAATGGAAACCTCAGAAGTTTGAAAAATCCAGGAACGTGAAATGTCTAAGGAGAGATCAAAGCCAGCCCCTGAGAAAAGCTATGGGGGTTACCACCAGAAGTACCTTTGGGGTGGAGCCATGTGTTGGAGCACACAACTTGTTATAGGTTGCTTTGGATGTTCCAGAGGGAACTAAAGGACTTAACATTTGCCCTTCTGGATTTTGGCCTTGGTTCTAATGGTGTGTATCCTGCTGTGTATACTTTTTGGAATTATAATGTTTACCTTGTGCCTTTGAATGTTGGGAGTGTTTAACTTTTCAATTGTACAGGGACTCACAGTTAAGAGAATGCCTTAGAGCTTGAAGGCTTGAGACTTTGACTTTTCAGCAATGCTGAAACTGTTGGGATTTTGGCAACTCTTAGAGATGGACTAAAATGTCATTTGCACAAAGGGATGCACCCGAGTCTTTGGAGAGGGGCTGCCCAGGTGCAAAATGTCATGATTCTAATGTAATACAATTTTCAAGTTGTAAAATGTTAATAAGCATGCCTATAAACCTGAAAACTTGTTTAAGGAAATGTCTGGCTGCCAAGTTGACAAGGAGTGGATTGTAGTGGTTAATGTATTGTGTCAACTTGAGAAGTTTTGAAGATTAATTAAGTGACTCAACAGAAATCCAGAGTTCTTTCTTTGTAAACATCCTCATTCAGTGCAAGAGGAGGACATGAACATTGCGTGAGTTCTACACCACCAGCCCCAAGGTTGTTTGTTTAAATTATCAGCAGGAGAGAGAAGCTTGATAGAAGCTGCACCTGCTGCCCTTCTCTTTGCTCTTTGCTCTTTTCCACCTCCATGAACTGCTGCTCTCTTCCATGTGCCACTCTGCCTGGGAGCAAGCCAAGCATAGACTAAAACCTCCACAAACTGTGAGCTAAATAAACCTTTCCTTCCTTCATTTTGAGTGCCTGGTATTTGTCCTAGCAATAAATGAAGCGTAACTAAAACACCTCGCAATTGAAATTTTCAGTCCTTTGCTTTGTGCTTACTTCAATTTAGTTTGGAAAAATGGTACATTATTTGGAGGTAGTTTTAAAGTGTGTCAATTTGAGAAGTTTAGAAATTTGACTAAGTAACTGAGAAGTTCTACATCCTGGAATATAGAAGTCCCCTAAATATTGTTTGTTGGTTTCTATAATTCATATTTAAATGATATTTAATTATTTTCATAACTTCCACCAAAGAATAATCCCCAAATATTTTTCTGTACCTAAACATCTTTCACTGGTATATGTCCATAGGTATTACCTATATAACCAATGCCACAGACTCAACCTGAACTAACAAAAACTGATCATCTCCCTTTTTAGCATTCACACTCACTGTGGACTATTCCATGTTACTCAGAAAGATCTGTATTTCCAGCCCTCATTCACTGTGTTATTCCACAACACTCATTATTTTTATTTTCAATACACAGTTATTTATAACATAGGAAAGAAATGTAAACTCCACCCTAGGGACTATGCTCATTTTTTCAAACTGTAATGCTGCTACATATATTTGAAGGTTCCATTTATGCTTTCCTAAATAAGGGCACTTCAGGGCAACCTTATAAAAACTACATTTCTTAAAGATTATATGGAGTTCTTTAGTGCTCTATAATATTCAGATTGCCAAGAAGAATATTTGTCTCCAAGTTTTCCAAACTCATAGAATGTTTCTGTTAATCATTATAATTGCATTTAATTTGGAAAATTGTCTTATTTTTAAGCTTATAAAGAACAAAAAAAAAAAAACCCTCAACAATGTGGTTGTAAGACTTCAAACCTATTACAAAATTCCCAAAACATGCTTTTTCAGGACACATTTTATAAAGATCATCTTAAATTCTGGAGGGAAAAATTTTATAAAGATTGTCCCATTAAATTCATGAGTTTCCAAATAAAAAGTCATATGATTGACATCATTGTGTCAAATGCAAAGGAAATATCAAATTTTTTAGCCACAATACTTTATACACCCATGAACATCAGCCTCTCTCCACCAGCTTCTGAATTATTATTTTAATTTTTAGTTAGGTTTGCCATTTGAATTATTATGATGGTTGATATATGGTGTCAATTTGAGACTTTTAGAAGGTTGACTAAGTGAGCTGCTCTACATCATGGAGAATAGATGACAGGCTCTAGGGCAGCTGTTTACAGTTCGGGATATTGTAATGGTTGATTCACTGTATTAATTTGAGAGTTTTAGAAGCTTATCTCAGCAGGAGGCCAGTGTGCTCACTTTGCAGACAGCCTGAACTTGTGCAAGAGGAGGGCAGGGAAATGATGTGAGTGCTGCACCAGCCCTCGGCTCAGGTAGCCAGCTTACAGTATAAGGGAGGAGAAGAGGCTACACACACACACACACACACACACACACACACACACAGTTTTGGCTCATACTGCTTTTGCTGTCTTCGGCAGCCTTTAACTGTTGACCCTCACCGTGCTGCCCTGCCTTAGAGCCAGCTGATAATGGACTGAATCCACCTTAAAATGTGAGCTAAGTAAATATTTCCTTTGCTAAGTTTGGGAATCAGGTGTTTTGTCTCAGCAGTGACAAAAAAGTAACCAAGACAACTATATGTATTAATTTTTCAACTTGTTTCCTACAATAACTTTATGAATTGTTGGAGATAGGTGAAGCATGTTGTGAGAAAATGACATTGTCACTGTCTTTCCTAGTTTTACTTTACTCTTTAACAGTCCCACTAAACTGGAAGCTATAACTCTTTGTGTAACCCCAGTAAATTCTTGATAATTGGAAAGAGAAAGAATAAGCCTGTATCAAGAGTAGAAGGCTTCTCAGTAGATGTTTCAGACATCTCACAACAGGACAGTCACCAAGGACAGAGAGATCTGTCCAGACAGTATAAGGAGTGGTTCACATCACCTAGTGGTATTTTTTTTTTTAATTTTCAACATGGAGAAATAAGCTTTGCTATCCCTTTGTATTTATTAAGGTCTAGAACAGATGGCCTGCATCTGAGCAAATGTCAATGTGGTGAGGATAAAAGTGGCAGCAACCGCAGTCCTTCCCTAAACAACTTCCTACCAGTAATCCATATGGCCAGTGCCATGGATTTTTATGAGTGCCCTGAACAAAAACGGTGAGATTGTGAATTTAAGTGATAAATCTATTAATATAGCCACACCTTAAATGATCTTTCTATCCCAGATCCTTAAATGGGAACAAGATTTTCATTTTTTATTCTTATCTTCTGGAATCTCTTTTCTCTTTACTATTTGACCAATTTAAATGCACATACAACTTATGGAACTCATTCACTTCTTTGATCCAAAACAAGAAAACAAATAAAAAATAGCTTCCTGAGCTGACAAGATAGCTCAGCAGACTAAACACCTGCTTTGGCAAGTGCAAGGAACAGGGTTCAATCCCTGGTCCCACATGCCATGCCAGTCCCTCCACCAGGACTCGGTGGGCTAGTGACCGAGTCAGGCATAGTGGCGCATACCTATAGTCCCAGCACTGGGAGGCTGAAAACAGGGGGATCACTACAAGCATGAGCTGTGTAGTAAGACCTTGTACCTAACACATAAAATGAAAAAAAGCTTTCTACAATCATTCTTATCAATATTCTAGCTTTAGCTCATATTTCTCCATATATACTTTCAAGATAATGATGAAGATGGTAAACTGTAATAGTAGTCTCATGCTTGGAGTGCCTGTCATTCTGGTCATCTGAATACGGGCTGCTTGTCATGACATACCAATTGCTGCTGCATTGTCTCTCAGGTAGATGATTATTCAAAAAGAAGGGGTTGGTGAATGAAGGCAAGAGATGGGAAAAGGAATGGTGTGGGACTGTCCTGCTTCAAGGTTGTATATGGTGAAATTTTTGGACTTATGTGTATGCCTATTTTTTAAAATATATTCTAATTTTTAAATGTTTTTTCATCATATTTTATAGGGACTTAAAGTTCAACATATCAATACTTGATGAAAAATACCTGTTCCATGTTATGCGCAAGATTTTTGATATTCAGACAGATAGTGAGGTTAAGCTTAACAGCCTAGGTTGTATGGTAATAACAATAAGCTTCTTTTCTGGAGGGTTAAGAACCTAAGTTTGCAGACCAAAATTAGAGAAAAAGGAAGGCTGCAAGGAAAGCCAACATTTTGGCCCTAGCCTTCCAAGGTCAATTAAGACTCAGGACATATGAGAACTTGTATTGTAAGGTCATGTAACTAGGTAGTGTCCCAAATTTTCTGATCAAGGAGATTATGGGGCCAAAGAGGAAAGTGATCAATGATGTAGGGTGTGCCTAAGAAGAGTCACATGGAGAGAAACATTCTCTCAGGCTTTTACAGAGAGCACATTGGCCAAGCAATGGCTGTGACTCATCCACATGGCTGACACTGACAATAGATCTACAATCTGAGGCACAGGATCTCAGGATAAATCCTGAGAGGATTTCACTGACCTTATCAGACCCAAAAGCTACAACTCTTGTTTCTCAGGTCCTGCTTTACCTTGGTCTTAACCATCCAGTAGAAAAGTATGAAGACGAAATATAGGAAGTAAAGCCATGCTGTTATGTTGAGTTGTAGGGGACTCAGGTCAACAATTTCTGACATTGCCAGTGAAGCAGAAGACCCAATACTTTTATGGACTACTGAACTCTTTTAGAATATTTTGCTGAGTTTACACACCTATAATATTTAAATGATGGAACTTAACAAAAAAAGGGGATACAGATGAATGTTCATTTTGTATCTGTGTATTCAAAGTGGTTAGGATAGATATATAGTTACATTCTCTTAATGAATAGAGAGATTTGTTCTAATGATGTTTGTAAATAGGATATCATGTCTGCATGTTGTACAGCAATTAACCACTAGGAAGAATGTATGCAGTGTGTTGATTATTGAAACTGTCCTACCAATTTGGTTTGAAACTGTCTCATTGCTATTTGTTTATCAATAAAATTATGGAAAAAAATAAAAAATAAACAAAATAATGAACACACATATTTAATAGATATCTTTTCGTTAGTAGGATAATTTCCTATAAAACATTCTGAAGTGAAACTTGCTAACTGCCCAACTACTCAATTTTTGCCTCTACTTTTTGAACTTGTGGTTGGGAAACAGTTAAAAAGAAAATCTTCTCTCATCTGAATGCAGAAAAATTTCTCTTAAGAAAAAAAAAAAAAAAAAAAAAAACATTTTGATCTGGGTGTGGTGGTGCACACCTATAGTCCCAGCACTCTGGAGGCTGAATCAGTAGGATCACTGTGAGTTTGAGACCAGTCTGGGCTACAAAGTGAGCTCAAGCCCAGCCTGAACAGCATACCAAGATCCTGTCTAAAAAAAGAAGAAAGAAAGAAAGAAAGAAAGAAAGAAAGAAAGAAAGAAAGAAAGAAAGAAAGAGAAAGAGAAAGAGAGAACAGTTTTGTTTCATAAAGAAACCTAACCTTCTTATATAAGAGACTAGACACAATCCACTACACACATGTTCTCATGATTAATAATAATTTATTGTCTGGTAAGAGGAGTTGACAGTACAATTCATCACACAAAGTTCAGCTACAAATTTATTTGGTAATTACAGTGACCATCTGCATTAGATAATTGGCTATCTAAAGGAAAATTAAACTTCACATATCTTTATGACAAACATAGTTTAGTAACTTAGTGTGAGGTCCCAGGTGCCGAAGATGGGCCTCTTCCCTCCCACTGAAATGGGGGGGGGGGAGGAATATCAACTTCTTGGATGACACATTTCACACCTCAGAGGACCCTGAATAAGGTCCTAAAAATGGCAAGAGACTTAATTTAGATTTTTAAACTATTCACATATATTTCAAAGGGACAAAGTGGCTGCCTTGGCAGTCAGGGCATGTCTTGTGGGCCTCTTAAGGCAGTCCCTCTTATGCTGGCCTGGCTTCTGACAGCAGTAGCAGATGAGCCTCATCAGTAGATGAGCCTCATTGTCGTTGAGCTCTTCTTGGAGTCCAGAGAATCAGACTTAAGGTCTGTCTTTAGACCTCAATAATGACAGCCATTTTGATCCCTTTTTTCTCCCTGTTTTTCTCCCATTCCTGATTATAGGACACTGAAGTAGTTTTTACTACAGTATCAAGTGAGTTCTCTGGAGCAAAAGCTATCTTTTGTAGCTCTTTTCTAATATCTGGAGCTGACTGAGGAATAAACTTATTTGTGAAAGTAATCTGTCCCTCTGTGGACTTAGCATCTCAGGAAGTATGTTTTACCAGTGCCTCTATTAAATATTTTAAGAAATCAGAGGAGTGTTTATTTTTTTTCCTGGTAAACAGCTAAAATTTAAAATAACTAAAAGGTTTGGTTCCAGTTCTTAGAACTTCAACAATACAGACTTGAAAGAAAATATCTTTTTTATTTTCCTGCCTGGCTGTTAGGCCTGTAGGGGTCTGACTCTTTGGCTCCAGTGGGAACAGGTAGTTCCACTAGCTATCTTTTGGCTATTTAAAATTAACAATATCATACTTATCTCAAAATGCAATAACAGCTTGTAATGCTGCCTGTCTTTCATTTAAGTCAAAGCTTAATTTAATATTAACATTTATAAGTCTGAGTAAGTCCTCTAAATATATAAATGTACTTGTCAGGGCTCTCTAAAGATCTTCTCTAACATCTGACTTTATCTGTTTTAGGTCACTGAGTGGAAAAAGGTTCATGAACTCTGGAAGTTCCAAATTGTCTTTTTTTTTTTTTTTTTAAAAGGTATTGTCTTGAGGAGCTTGCATAGATGCAGCTGAGGATGCTTGTAGCCTTTCGAAGGCCTGGAATTTAGCAGTTCTAGAAGCCCACCCTAGGGGCTGGGGAGATGCTTCAGTAGAATAAGTGTTTCCCTGGCAAGCTCAAGGGCCTGAGTTCAATCCCTGGTTCTGAAAAAAAAAAAAAAAAAAAATAGAAGCCTACCCTGTAGAAAGGCAAATAGGGGAAACCTTCCTTTCAGTGATGGTGGACAAAGCTATGATTAAGGCCATCTTTTCTTAGGCTGCAAAGGTTAGGAAGGTATAGCCCTAGGCTCCAGGATAGTGAATGCCTTAGGCACCTGAACTGCCTGGCTCTCCTGTAGCTCACATTTAGTTTTCAAAACTAGATAACAATGACTTTCTTAATGGGAATAAAATCTGAACATAAGACTTTTCTTTAACAGTAGGCTGTCTACAGTATCATTTTAGTTGGAAAATGCTGTCATAATTGATATTTCCTCTGCATTCTATTTTGGCTCTAGGGGGTACATAGGCTATGTGCATGTGCAGAAAAGTATTAAATGACTCATTAGTGTATACGGATCAAATGTTCTCTAGTGTTTAATGATGCACTCTAAAGCAGTAAGAGACTTTGACTGTGAAATTCCTATAATCTGGAATGCAAAAACAGAGTTTTGGACATCTCCACCTTACCTCTAATTGATTCCCCCTCAAGGCATCTCCTGAGTAGACCACTCCAGAGCAAATGGATGCTTTTGGAAAGAGGGGAGACAAGAACTGACCAGCCTATCTACCCTTGAAATGGTGCACAATTTTTGTCTCCCAAGAATCTCACAAACTTTGCACTAACTCTTAATTGAATATTTGCAAATGTATTACAATTGGTTTGGTGAAAGTAATGTCTACAGAAGGAAGCACAGCTATTGTACAAAAAGGTGCCTTGGAAGCAGAGCACTTTGCTGTACTGTAAAGTAAATCACCTTTTGAGGTAGACAGAGGGACAGTTGACTGGAGGAAGTTTGCCCTGGGCCCTAGTACAAAGAAATTTCCAAGAAATTTGGTTCTTCCATCTAGTCACCGTGACAGCCTTTTCTAGAAGGACTAGGCTATATTAATTCTTTGGAGCTCACAGATAAAACTTACATTTATCATCTAGCAATCACATTTTACATATTGGCAAGACACATTACTTTTGTTAGAGATGGGTATTCCATTGCCATTCAAATATTGTAGGTGCATCAATTCAGCAAAATAATCCCATATAGTCCAGTAGTTCATAATAGTAGTAGGTCATCCACAGAACTGGCAATGTCAGAAGTTGTTGACTTGAGCCTTTTATAGTTCAACATATTAATATTGCTCTACTTTTTATACCTTGGGTTTATACTTTTCTGTTGCATGGTTAAGACCTAGATAAAGCAAGACCTATATAACGAACATGTAACTTTTGTATCTGTCAAGGGGGATATAAATGAAAGAACATGTTGTAGTGAAAAAAAAATATATATATATATATATTAAGATAGATATACAGCTACTTTCTCTTAGTTCAATGAGAAAAAAAGATTTGTACTAATACTGTTTAGACAAGATATAATGTCTGCATCTTGTACTATAAATAACTACTACAAAGACAACAGTATGCAATGTATTGATTATTATAACTATCTTAACTTGTTTCAAAGGTTTCCATAACTATTTATTTCTCAAAAAAATTAATTTTTAAAAAACACCCTACTTTAAGGTTGACAAAAATCCTTTTTAGTCTTAGTTAGCATGAAAGGCACAGGTATAAATCATTCCCCTGGTAGCCACTGTAGAATGTAAACTATTGTAAGCTGTCTTAGCCTAATTTCTGGAGTGGCTCATTAAAGGGTCCTACTGAAACATTCAGGTACAAATCTTAGTCTACTAGCAGAAAGAGAGAAAAAAGTACAATAGTTAATTGGAGATCTTTCAGTTGTCAAGAGCCAGTTTCCACCAAGCACCTTTAGTTATTCACCAGAGAGTAGCCCTGGCCATGCCACCTCAGATAGTCTCAGTTTCTATTGCCCCCCCAGCCAGATATCAGTCTCCAGAAAGGAATCCAGCTGTGTCACTGGTCAACATTCCATCAGTCACAGGCTTCAATGGGGATTCACCAAAGAATGGCTGAGGAAACCTGTCCTCTGCTTCAAAGAGTGGCAGCTGCTCTCGGAGCATTTACTAGCTGCAGAGTAACCACTATTTGTCTAAGTTCTATAAAAAATACTTAAAAGCCTGAATAAGATTACCTAGTGCTTTACAGTAAAGGTTTCAAAGTCTACAACTTAGCTCTTATGCAGCTAAATAATTAGACCTGGAGAAAATGTAGGAGATCCCCTCCCACACTAAATGTGTTTTGGTCCCATAAGTGTGCTGCTTTTGGAGATAGCTCCTTCTGGTGTCACTCAGAAGTTGGTTGTCTCCACTGTGTCTCAGGTTTAGCCTCCCAAAGGAGACTCACCCAGAACACTAAGCTGGGATATGGCTCTTATATGTGTCCTCCTGGACAGGCATAGTCCTTTGTCTCACGTGACCCAGAGGCAGGGTATGTGTCATTTTTCTAAAATGACTTCCCTGTCTTTGATGTTAACAAACACTTATTTTCTAAGGCCTTCAATTAGTTGGAACAGTCTATATCATTTTCCTAATTTTACATGCCTCTAGAAAGGAAAGTAAAAAGGGGTAGGAAAATTAGGAGTGAAGTCAAAGAAAGGAAACTAAAACAGAGCAAGTCTGACACTTCCTCTAGCATGTAGAGGAGGATTGGAGCCAGTCTGTCCCAGTAAAACCTGTCCTCAAAGTCTTTAAGAATGGTTGTTGACCTAATGTCATTTAATTGGCAAAAGGAGCCCCATGTTTCATATATAGGCATGTAGATTTTCTTAAGTTGGAGCTAGGTTCAAAAGTCCCATTTTATAGAAGTTTACATAAAATCCACTAGGAGGCTTGCTAATGTTATTGTGTCTAGTGATTTTGTCTAAAGTCAAGCAAGGAATATCAGGACATTTAGCAACTAGTTCACCTGCAACATATACAAGTACAACAGTCATAAAATGTCCCATTAGAGAAATATCTTAACTTTTATCATTTCCATGTTTTAACTTAGATTTACCAAAAACATTTCGATCAACATTCTAACATAACCATATAAAAGACAAAGCATAAGCAACTGTAACCAATTTTAACAAAACTGTATGAGATAAAACTATATAAGGCAAAATAAAAACAATTAGGAGCAAAGGGCAAAGATATATCAACATTTGAAGCATAAAACTTTGTTACCTAGGCAAGTCCAAATCTAGAATCTACGAAAGAAAATCAAACTCATACCTCCGTCCAATGATCTCGGTGGGAACCTCCAAATGACACAGGGGTAAAATTGATCTTGGGTGGATGACTTCCAAATGACATAGGGGAAAATGAAACTCCTAACCTGAAAAGTACCTGGGATGAGTTTGTGTTCTCTAATACCAAAGAATGAATTTTAGGAACAAACAGAGGTTATGAGCAGAATATATTTATTAGGGGAAACAAAGCTTCTGTCTAAGAGAAGGACATAACGGGAGCCTCAAGTGATGATCTCCCTATTTTTTCATTTTTAATTGTATTTAGATATCATTTCTTCAACTTGGTTTCATTTACTAAGTTGTTTAATTTGCCTCCAAATATTTATCTAAATAAACCATTGAGAAAGAAAGATGCATCCTGTCTTATTCTTCTCTGGTTACTGGGACAAATACCCAACACTCAAAATGAAAGAAAGAAAGGTTTATTTATCTCACAGTTACTGGAGGTTTCAGTCCATAATCAGCTGGCTGCAAGGCAGAGGGGCATATGGCAGAACTACCATTCATGGCAGCTGCAAGGAACAGAGAGCAAAATGGAGACGTAGCAGCAACAATGGCCACAGAAAGCAAGTCTGTCTCGCTTTCCTTGCATTCAGGCTGTCTTCCTTGGGCTGGGTGTAGAACTCACACCCATAATTCCTGCAGGACTTACACCCATAATCCCAGTGAATCAGATCATGAGTTAATCATGAACTCTAGAAGTCTGCCCCATGACTACCTGAAGCTTCGGGGAGCAACTAGGCTGTGTTGTCCGTAACACACCCCTGACATCCCAGTGTGACACTGCTACATTTTGCTTTTCTCTTGTTGAACATACACCATCTCACAGAGCAGAAACATCAGATGAAGTTACTGAGAGTATGCAAACTTGAGACAAAGCAAGTTCACTGGGAACCAACAAAATGCTAAACTTACATTTGTGCTTGCTAATATGAATGCCTGCTGTTCTTTCACTTATAACTTTTCCTTGTCC
>NW_004524604.1:14689420-14699420 GCF_000260255.1 Octodon degus | reverse complement strand
GGAAAGAGCCTTGCTATTTCTGTTCCTCCCTTTTTGCTCTTGTTTCCTGTGCTGTTTTCCACTGCCATCAACTATTGCCCTCTGCCATGTGCCATGCTGCCTTGGAGACAGCCAAGAATGAACGGAAATCTCTATACACTGTAAGCTAAATAATTCTCTCTTTAATTTGGGTGTAGGACACTTTGTCTCAGCAATTAGAGAAAAGTAATAAAGACAGAAAGAAAAAGAAAAAGGGAGGGAGGGGAGAAAAGGAAAGGAAAGAGAGGAGAGGAGAGAAGGAAGCAATAATAGGGGATGGGACAGAGGGTGAGACAGAGGAAACAGGGAGCCAGACTTCCAAGAAGGTCCTGGCACTGGTTGGTACCTGCATCTCTGAAGGAGTCCACTGAGACCTGCTCTGTGTTGGAGAAGAGAACTGCTGAATTCAACACCTGCTCCAGGATGAAGTGGCTTCTGTGGCATGACGGTAATTGCTTGAATGATACTCATAGGAGCAGAAAGAGGAAGAGAGGCTGCAGAAAAGGACTCTGCCCACCTGCTGTGTCTTCTAGCATTTTCTTGCTAGAGGGAAACAGGGTAGAACTGACAAAGAAAAAATGGATTGCTACATATTCACATGTTGAATATTAGAATGTAGGTTTATAATGCATAGAAAATGCCTTCATAAATTAGCACAATAGTTCTACTAAGATTTTATGCCAGATTTTTGTATTTGTTCTTGTCTAAATATACTTTTATACCTGTCATATGACTTAGGATGATTTCTTAGCTTATTTGCTCAATGCAAAGGGCTCGTTTCACTATATCCCGTCAGAATTATGATTTCCAGAATTACATGGATATTCTCCCTCAGTGTTTCATTGGGTCCCTTTTAAAGAATAAGTTTCCTGGTAGGTGATAATTAAACACAGAGATATTTCCCTTCAGTACTTCTGTTTCTTTGTAAAATATTGCCATTGTAAACTTCCTCAGGGTGACGCATCCACTCATACATCTGGTCATTTCCTCTCGATGTCCCTCTCTGGATCTATACCTTAAACACTCAATGGCATATATGTTTTGAATATTTACAAAATATGGTAATGAAAATTCCAGCTAGCTTCCTGTACATTCTTTCCCTGACAATAAACACAATAAACATAATATCATCAATTCTGGTATCTACAAAGAAAATATTTTTTCTTTATATCCAGCCATTTTTTTGCCTTGGCCTTCTTGCCCTAAAGCAATCTATTCAATTTTTCCCCTCTCAAAATTAATATTTCAATGTCTAACCATTCAACTTTGATATCAACTTTATAATGTACTCTCCATCTCAAAATCAAATGACTTTACATTATTTCTAATTTAGTCTCTGAGTTTCCTCCAGTCTGTTGTTCTGTTTTCTCCTCTTAGGTTCCACCTTCTGCTACTTCAAATCCTGTTATGTTTCCTCTCTCTCCTATTATTTTTTTTTGGAAGTGTTCTAGCACCTTCCCTTCTTTTTGTATGAGCATCAGACAATGATAATTCTTTAGGTTTAACACAGTATCCTCTTCATTCAGCAAGAACTCTCTTCTTACTGTATTCTTTCTCGTCCTGCCACGTTACTTCAGTTTTCTTTTCACTATTTTCATGAACAAACTACCTGGAGACACTGTACATGCTCTAAATTTACTTTGCTACTTTTATCTATGTCGGGATTTTATAATGGGAATGATACAACAGATGACACATATTTTATAGAATTCTTTCTAATAGCCGAAGAGTTGGATGCAAAGAGTTCAGGGAATCTGAACACTAAAAACCAAAGAGGTTAGCTGAGGGCTTGGATTTTGCTAAGATCCTAAATAAGTCCAGCTGAAATCCTAGAGCTCATAACAGTGCCTCTCATGAGTCCAGCTGGAGGCCTAGAACCCACAAAACAAGTCTCATGGAGGCCCCCTTCATGGATCTTCACTGAGAAGGCCCAGATGTCAGTGGTGGAAGCTAGAAAGTCTACACCAGGGGATGAAGGATCGGTGCTAGCAGGCGGAAGGATCTGCACTGGAGCCAGGAAGCAGTGCTCACAGTAGGAAGCCAGAGCTCCTCTGAAAATTACCACAGTCATCTTCAGCAACAGTGAGGTCCCAAGCGCCTCCAGAGATGAGGCAAACTCAGTTCCCCTCACAAAAGCTAACATGACAAGCTTCTCCTGAGCTGTGTACCATTTTCCCCTCCAGAGCCAGGAAGCAGGGCTCAAGGTAAGAACCGGAGATCCACAAGGCTAACTGCAGCCATTCCCAGCAACAATTACATCTGGAGCTCCTCCTCTGACAAGAACAACCAAGCTCACTGCCAAAGCCAGCATGACAAGGTCACCCAGAAAAATAGTCCAAGAGAACTAGCAGCTTCCAACAACTCCCAACAGCTTCCGAACAACTTCCCCAGCAGCCTCCTAACAGCTTCTCTAGTTCTGTCACCTGTGCTGCCGCCAACTATCCTCAAGTGGGTCACACACACCAAGCGCCTCTCTAGTTCAATCGAGCTCAGTGTAACAAGTTCACTGCCAGTTGGCATTCCACTACAGTCTACCTCAGGGAAACCCAGGCTTCCATTTCTTTGTCAGTAATTTGGGAAATACATCCTTCCTCATCGCACAAAATGCACAATTTAAATGGATAATAGAAATCTTCCTTTCCTTTTACATATAAAACTTTATTACATGTTGTGATTATGTTTTCACCTCACATTTGTATTTTGTGCTTAGATTTCATATATAGTCACCGTATATTTTTTAAATATAAAGTTCCTGCTAGCAACTAGACAGCTACATGTACGCCTTTGCAGATGTACTACATAAGTCCTCAGTAAAAATACAAGCTATTTTGACATATCATGGAAGTGCTAAAACATTGCAACATGAAAGATCAAAATGAACAAATTGTGCTTTCTGTAAGGAAATAAAGTCAGCCCAAAGTTCCCTGCCAAAATAGATTTGATTTCTCCAGGCACAGTTCAAAGCAAAGCAAATATCTCTGATTATGTAAATGTCATCAAACTCTCCAGTTTTCAGGGTTTTGAGTACTACACTCTTTCCCTTTGGTTCTATCCTAATGAAATTAATAATAATTTAATACTTTGCATTTTACACAACCTTTTCAAATATTTTGTTGATACAGTGCTCAGTGAAATGGAAAGAAAAGTAAATGTTTCTACAATAAGATAGATAAACTGGGAAACATATTCAAGGTCAGAGACACGTAGCAGAATTTAAATCTCACTCTTGCTTTTCTAAGTAATCACTGTTTAAACTACAAATAGAATTTCAGCATCCCCATCCCATCATATCTTGGTTGTCATATCTCTAAACAATTTCAGAGACAAATTGAAATGGAAAAAAACTCCCATTAGACCATATCGTAAAACTGTTATAAATTCTTCTGGAAAGCTATTTGGCAATAAGCATTGACTGTCATAAATGTTTTCCTTCTCTTCAACCTAATTATCCCACTTTCACAACTCTGTCTTGGGTGAAGAAAATACAAAAGTGATTCCTGCAAGAATATATCCATTCAGAATTATTTATAACTGCAATCAAATTACATGCCAACAATAGTGAAGGTTACATAAATACAGTAAATCTACAAGGCAGGCTTATGTATAGCTGTTATAATTGCATGTCATGAGCTTCTATTACTCTGTGTATCAGTTATCTTTCCTATTTCTTGGGCAGAACACCTGATACCCTTCAAGGAGGAAGTGGCTAACTTAAATTATCAGAATTATCTCCTGTGGTCAGCTGACTCCAGGGCAAGAACATGGCAGAAGAGTATCATGGAGTGAAGCTGTTTATTTCATAGCATCTGGGAAGAATATTAGAGCAAAATAAATACCCTTCAAAGATATCCAATAATGACTGTATTTTCCCACTGGGCCCCCAAATCCTAATGGTACATGCAGTCATTAACATTGGTAGATTATAGAGTCTCTGTGGTCCATCCAGTCCCCTTTCTAAGAGCCTCTTAATGGAGCCAAATTTACAATTAAGATCACTTGGTACATTTCAGCTCTTGTCAGCTTACTGGTAACACTTTCAGAATGAGCTTCACCTGCATGCCACACATTCTGAGAGTGGTTTCTCATCACAAAAGGTGTGGCACTAGATCCGTCCTATCCTCAGTTTGAACTTCACAAGAGTGTATGCCTAGTCCTTACCTTCGGTGCAACTATCCCATGGTACTTACCTACCCAGTCATTGTGAAAGAGTCATACTGGGAACCCTGAAGTAAAGTTGATTTTATTTCTTCTGAGAATCTAATTTATTAAATGGTAACTGACTCAACACTTTGGAAATGTGGCATGTGCTGTACTGGATTCCTTCAGCTGTTTTCTGTTGTCTGCAAGGAGTTACTTTTGGAGAAGAACCTCATGTGTTTTTTCAGTGTAGCACAGCTATGGGCTTTTCTTGGGACTGGCACTCCTGACCCCTTTCTATGGTTTCTCCCTCGAGCTCCAGCACTGGGGACATACCTAGTTTGTATGTACACAAGTCCCCTAATTGAAAGCCAGGTAAGTTCACAGACTGCTTGTTTCTTATCTCTGCACTATGGCTAGTTCCTCCAACTTCTTTGTACATTCTGATTTTCCTGTAATTTCCCCCAAATTATCAGAGATCTACTGTTGTATTTTCTTTTATCCTACTTTTTTCCCTTTTTCTCCAAATGTTATTTTCCAGGTGTCTATATTCTCAGTCTTTTCCTTTGTTTTGCTTTGATAACATGTTATTAAGTTAAAGTTTCATCTTAGGATGATTGACATTTTACAGTGAAGAGAGAATATTTTTTAAATGTAAAAGGATAACTCTAGTCTAAAATCCAAACAATGTTAAAAGTTATTTCAGGTACAATGTTAGAATTATAAATAATTTTTATATTTTTGTGTTTTCTCTAAATCTGTAACTTATTAAAGAATAATGACAACACAAATGATCACAGAACAACAGTTGTCTGTCTTCTCACATAAGAAAATTCCATTCATACTAAATCCTACCCTCAAGCTGGCACCCCTTACTCATGTAGCTGTCACAAAAAAATTTCAAATCAACACTATTTTACTTTCTTTTGTTACATTTCTAATTTCTACATTTGCTTTTCCTAATTTGTTTATTTAAATTCTACCTTTTGTTTTGCTTACTGTGTTCTAACTTCTCTACTAAAGGTTACTACGCATGCAAATTTTATTCTAGGTCTTCACGTGGTCCACCAAATATGGTGACTATGCTATAAAAGAGTCAAGAAGAAAAATATCAGCAATACTCCAGAGAGTATTGGACTGATTGCTATCTTTGCTATGTGATTGTAATAAAAGAAATGTTTACAAAGCACTGAAAAGGATGAATAATTACTTATTAATATTTCCACAACTATCAAAGAAATTCCATATGAAAAGAAACTGGATTCTATCTGGCCCACAAAAAACAGAATGGAATATAGTAAATCTCTGTATTCTAGAGTGAGAGCTTATGAATTTTATGGGGGATGCTGCTACTTTAACATGTTGCTGAACCTTTTCATATTCCGGCTTATTCACTGGTGATGTGGAAAAAGAACAGAACAATCTCAAAATACAATAGTTGAATGATTTAGTACTTAGAAAAAGGTCTAATGCCATCGATTAGTGTTCTCCAGAAAAACAGAACCAACAGGACACATATTAGAAAATTTATTATGGGAATTAGCTTATAAAATTGGGTAGATCAAGAAAAGTCAGTGTGAACAGCCAGGAAGGCCATCTGCACTCTGAGTAGCAGGAGGGCCAGAGATATAATGTAGTCTGAGTTTGAAAGCCTGAGAACTACTGGAGACATTGTTTTAATTATAAGTCCAAACAAAGTCCAAAGAAATGGAGACAGTAAGATATGAATAGCAAGTCTGAAGATTTAAGAAGTCTTAAATCAGAATCTTGCATGAGGGAAAAATTGTTTACCCATTTCAAAGAGAAAAAGAAATAATTTACCCATTCAATCCCAAGTCTACCCCAGGTGCTGCAGTCTGTTTGCAACAGGGATATTTGTCATATTATGTATGTATCATTTTCCTTATTTAATATCCTGGTTCAAGTGCTAATCTCTGTCAAAAAAACTCTCATAGAAGCAAGGAACAATTAGAATCAATAAACTGCTATCTGGGCATTCGTGACTCCAGTCAAGTAAACATAGAAAATTCATCATCATATATGTAAATACTATGTAAGTGTTGTTAATAAAGAAAATACGAAACTTTGAGAAAATTTAAGATTTCCTCTTAAATTATATTACACTGCCAAAAACAATCATTCACACATATCTAACCCATAAATAAACTAATGTTGGTGATGAAATTTATCTGTTGCCAACTTTGGCAGGTAGGTTGTTGTAATGGTAAATTGTATATGTTACTTTGACTGTTAAACTAGTCAGTTATGTAATAAGTCATTACTACTGGTATTGCTGCGAAAATATTTTGTAGATGAAAATATTTTGTAGATATTTGCAATCAGTTTTCAGTCAGTTCTCCTTCATAGTCTGATACACATGACTGAAACTCCTTAATATAACAGGACCGTAAGGTCCCCAAGGAAAGCATAATTTCCTGGGAAATCAAGCTAATCATATTAATAGTTTACAACCTGTCTGTATTTATGAATAGTCCCAAAGATTTCAGACTTGCCTAGTTAGCTATAACAATTGCCTGAGTGAAATCCTCAATCAATTTGTCTCTCTGTCTCTCTGTCTCTCTTTCTCTGTCATATGCACACACACACACACACACACACACACACACACACACACACACGCTGACTGGCTCTGTTTCTTTAGTGGAATTCTGACTATTACAGTTCTTCTCAAAGTGATCAGTTCGATTTTTGTGCAATAGCTGGATGTACTGTGCATGCAATTTTTCCCCAGAAAACTTTAGAGCACTCTGAGGTCAATGCACCCATCACAGGCTTCCTTCTCTATAAGGACAGAATAATTTCAAGAGGATGTCACAGGGTGGCCTCTTAGGATCACTGTGCAGGGTTGCCTTAGGTCTCTTCAGCTTTTATCCTGGCCCTGAATCAAGCCACCGCGAATACATTTTTGTGCTCCAGCTCCAAAGAGCACAAGATACAAGTTTTAGTGGTCTCTGTGCGGGATAAGTTCTTCAGGCACACACAATGAAAGAAATGCACAAGTGTGGTGCTCTCTACCTAGGAATTTAGATAAAAACTGCTTTAGCAGAGAGTAGTCAAGAAGACAAAACCTAGCACAGTCATGAGACATAATTTCTCTGAAGACCCCAGAAAAGGAGCATCATTTCAAACATTAAAATATCTCCCTTAGAAAACTATAGACACCTTTATAACTCTAACACATGACAGAAGCAAGTTGAGTTAAACTCAATTAATTCATGAGAACAGGGAACCCTAAAGGCTTGAAATTCAGTTGCTCATGTCAGTGGGTCCAAGAGACAGCACAAGGAGTGAAATGTTATTCTGAATCTTTAACACATAGCATCCTTGCTCTTGCATCTGAGACTCGCTTTGAGCTAGTTGTTCCTGTGGATTGGCTTAGTTCTCCTTTTTGGAGTACAAATGGCTGTGCTAGTCCTGTCCCATAATTGTACATTGAAAATAAGATGACTTGTTTTGACTTTACAGGTTCACAGATGAGAGGACTTTGACTTAAATCTCACAGGGGTTTTGGGATTTTGGACAAGAGTTGATACTGATTAAGTGTTTGGAACTATTGGAATAGAGTGTGTATTTTGTGAGAGAAAGACTTGAGTTCTGAGGCTTTAGGTTACAGAAGGCTATGGTTTGATTCTGTTTTTTTCATGCCCAAGACTATTGAAATTTTGTTCCCAAGATAGCTGTATTTGGAAGTGGAACATCTCAGGATTAATGCCTTTTATTACTTCTCAATGAAATGGATTAGAAAGGATTGGTATGAAACATCTAGTTCCCCTCTACTCCCTCACTCTTCCACATGTGTTTGTTTGCCTTTCTGCCATGAAATCCACACCAGAAGGTAAGAAGATGTTAGTGTCTTTCCAGCCTCAAGAACTACAAGTCATAGTGATCCTCCTTCCTTATAAATCACCCAGTATTTGACATTCTATTATAGTAACAGAAAATGAACTAAAAGAGATTTGAAATATGTCAACATAACATTCCATCAGATATCTCATCCTTATTGAAAAATTTTAAGGTTTTAATTTAAGTGTTGTTTTATAGTTAATGAGGGTTGAATTTTTTGCAGGAATGTCACTGTCCTTGAACAATTTACAAGGTGACCAGGATCCAACAATTGGATTCAGAATCATGAATCAACTAGTTACAAGGACTAGTTGTGCAATTGACTTAGGAAAGAGCACTATCAGGCATTCTAAGTGTGGCAGATTGTTAGTTTTTTATGAGCAGAGGGAAGGGAAGTGCTGGTATCAGAACAAAGGGGTAGAGCTAATCACTGTTGATGGACTTAGCCCTTTGATGAATGACCTGAATTTTACTCTAAGAGAAGATAATTAGGCTGACATGCCTGTTTAAGCTTGCAGGAGTCAAAAAGAACAAAGTATGCACTACAATGCAGAGGTAAACTGGGACTACCAGATCAATACCAGTTCTACATGCCCCTTGAAAGATTGCATTTGTCAAATGTCTGGTGCCCTGCCTATGGAATTCATCCCCTCTCCCAATCTAACACAGTCCAATGTCAGTTTAAAGTAAGATCCCTCTAACTTTCCTCCATTGTGGCAGAGTTGTCTGTGAGTTTAAATTCCACTAGCAATTTGGAATTTTTCAAATGTGAGTCTTTTCCAGGATCTGTTCCAAAAGTAAATCATTTCCAGGACATGTGAAGCATGTCTTGCACTAGAAATGAAATTATTATGGGATAATAACATAATTGGTGATTATAAAAACAAGCTTTAGATCAGGAAAGAATTCAAGTAAACAATATATAAATTTTATATCAATCTATTTTTAATACAAATATTTTAATATATTAAATTTTATACTGTCTAAAACACCTTATATCCAATATTTCAAAGTTAAATATCATATAATTATTAATCTTGGTTATCAATTTCATTAAATTGAGAAGTGTACAAATACTATTAAACTACATTCCTAGGTGGGCCTCCAGGAATGTTTGCAGAAGCAACCAACGTATTTGTCATGGCACTGAATGGGGAAGACCCACTCTGAAAATGGAGGCACAAACTAAAAACATGGCAACCAAGAAGCAATCAAACTAGAAGAAGATAGAAACACTCACAGTCTTCTTGAGAAAGTGTTTTTCTGCTGCTGTCATACTCTTGGGTACCAGACTTTGGATTCTGTAACCTTAGAATATAAACTTGCACAAGTAAATCTTTCATAGCACTCTGGATCTAAAGCCTTATACTCAGGCTACATGTTTGGTCCATATTGTTTTGAGAATTTTAACTTTGACTTATCAGCTATTTGTTCCTTTAATTTTCTAATCTCTAGATAGCTGCTGTGGGACAATTCAACCCTGCCTAAGTGAATCAATATACTAAGTCCCCCATATTTATATAGATGAATATATATTTTATTACATAGTTTATATATCTTTATGTACACAGATATAGATAGATTGATGGATCAATTGATAGATAGATATTTCTATTCTTCTGGAATACCCCATCAGATCGAATAGTATTCATTATATTATTGATAACTTATAGATAAAAATCTTAATAGTTCAAATTTCTCTGATACTAAGCATTGTTCTACCAGTTTTAGCCTCTCTAGTTATAAAGGTAAATCCATAAATGAAGTAACTTATTACACTCTGAAAAATGAAACTCTGTGAATTTCTTTGATTTAAAAAAAGCTGAATTTAGGGCTGGTGAGATGGCTCAGTGGTCTAAAGCACCTACTTAGACCAAGCTAAGCCAAGCAAAGCACAGGAACCGCAGTTCAATCCCCCAGCACCACATGCCAGCCAGCCCCGCCCCCTGGTGGGCTGAGCTGGCCACACACACACACACAC
>NW_004524604.1:14674686-14689320 GCF_000260255.1 Octodon degus | reverse complement strand
CATGCCAGCCAGCCCCGCCCCCTGGTGGGCTGAGCTGGCCACACACACACACACACACACACACACACACAAATAAATAAATAAAATTTAAAAAATAAAAATAAAAGAATAAAAAAGCTGAAGTTAAAATCTTTACCTTATATGAGAAAAATAAAATAAGACCTGAAACTAAACTAAAAGAAAATTTATTTATAGAAATACCAAGTCATTAGAATATTCACATTCCAAATTAACTTTCCTATCTTAAAAGAATGTAAAATCAGTTATGACAAAACACTGAAGCCAAAATCTCACCTCATATAAAACAGGTCACTGAATAGATATAGCCTCACAGTATAAATCTGACAGGAAAAAATAATGAAATACAGAAATAAGACAGGGTACCAGCAGTAAAAAATAAATAAATAAATAAAAAATAAAAAAAAAAAAAGAAAGAAAGAAAGAAAGAAAAATCTGGATCAATGTTACATTTTTGCAGGTCAAACAGAAAGTCAAAAAGTGTGGTTTGTAAGATTTATAATATGTACATCGCTATAAGTTACTTCCTCAGGCATGAGCTGAACCAGATTTCTACATACTCACAGCACACAGTGTTCTAGAATGGAATAAAGAAATGCAGGCCAGGGATATAGCTCCACAGCTTAAGTGCCTGCCTGGCAAGCACAAGGTCCTGAGTTTAATCCCTGTTAAAGAAAAATGAAAAAAGAAATGAAGAAAAGATGATTTCAATCATCATGAGAAAATCTTCATTTGTCTGACTTTCCTTTCAGTAAAGTTTTATGCAAGAAGTTCTGTGTCTTAAAACAATCACAAAACAATAAATGAAGACTGTGTTGAGAACTGAAAATTACGAAAGTGGAAAAAATTAAATAACATTTTTATGTTAGATTATGTTCCTCTGATAAAATAGCTGAGAAAAAAACTCAAAGGAAAAAAAAAAATTGTTGGGCTCAGTGTCTCAGAAGTTTCAGTCCACGGTTTCATTTCCTTGAGCTTGACGCAGGATCTCAAATAGACGGAAAGACGTGACCGAAGGGGCTGCTTACCTGTGAGCAGCCAGCAAGCAGTGAGAAAGAGAAAGGAGAAGAGGCCAGGAGAGGATAGGGCCCTCCAGGGCAACTCTTTTAAGACTTTCTTCCTTCGACTTGGTCCCATCCATTAGGTTTCCATCACTTACCCATTCTGGCTTATGAAATCAAATTCTGGTATGAAAAGTAATTAATTTTATTGAACCCATACAAACAATCACATGGCATAAAAATATTTGTGTAATAGTGGCTCACATATCTGATTAATTTTGAACAAAAAGATGATCAATATATAATCATTATGTTCTCTAGATTAACCATTTTGATGTTCTAGTGAAGATCATTACATTACAAATTGTATTCATATTTTCTTTCTTTCTTTTTTTTTTTAGTACCAGTAATCAAACTCAGTACCTTGTACCTGCCAGGGAGGTGCTTTTGAAGCTGAGCTATATCCCCAACCCTATATTCACATTTTCGTAAGATAATTTTCCTAAATTCTGAGAGATTAGATCAGACAATATAATCAAAGAGGTTATTTTTCTCTTTCAATATTTGTAAGTTAACTGGTAGCTAGAAATAGTAAGAGAAAATTACTGTTTTATAATATGTGAATCAATAAATATATTAACCAAATTCAGATAATAGCAGCTACAGTCAATCCTACACAACTAGTTCTTCATTCTCGAGGTGTTTGAGCAGTCTGCTTTTATGGAGTGATGCTTCCAGACTTAGATTCTCTTGGGTCCAGCCCCTTGGCAGAGTTGGGGTAGGGTTGACTCACAACAGTGACATTAGTAGACTTTTGGAAATCTACCCCTTGAATTCTGGAAAGTCAGTATCAGAACTGTCAGAGGAGACTGGTCAGTACATCAACACTTAAATAAATGATTATGTTTGGAACACAAATTTTAGTAGAGTGACAATGTTTTGAAATAAAAATAAGAGTAATATTAATTACCAAGAACGTGAGACTTTTCAAAAGAGAAAGACTTCCAATAGTGGCTTTAAAATATTTCTCAAGAATGACAAAGCTAGCACAGAAGCACAAAAACTAAGTTTCAAACAAGGCAGTCTCAAACAGACAAGTGAAATTAGACTAAAGTCACCCTCATAATTTAGTTATAAAAGCTCTGGTGCCAGTCAGGTCGTACAAATTCATAACACAGAATAAGGACAGCTCCAAGCATCTGTGATTGGAGTACGTGCACACATTTCTCAAGATGAAGCTAATCTGGATCTGCACAGGGCACAAATGGACCAGGCTGAGGGAAAGCAGAGCCTTAATCTCTTAATCTCTCTACATTAAGAGTCACCTCAGAGATCCACAAAGAGCCTGGGCACAAGGGGTCAATGAGGTGTTTTTAGTTAAAAACATGTTTTGGTATGTTTCACTGGATACATCTTTAAGGAAATTTTGCAAAGTCATCCAAAAGCTATTAAAAGAGCAATAAGTAATTAATAGCTAAAAACAACAGAAGTCCAAAGCAATTTAAGTCAGAGTAAAGATTTTGTACTTGCAGATGAAGCCTTAAGTGAGCCCGTCCAGGTTTCAGAGAAAATGGATTCCTGGAAAAAGGCATTCAGAGTGTGTTTCTATGGTAATATCCTAGTTGATAATTCTAGCTGGAGCACATCTGGGAGAGTGTCCATAAAAAGCAGACTACAGTCATTGAAAATGAACAAAAAAATTCCTCAAGTTCAGGATATGCTTTTCAAAATGACAGATAATAACATTGAAATGAAGCAAAAAAAGAGCAAAAATTCAAGTCCATATTATGATAAAGTTCTGAGTAGGCATCAAGCACACAAAGACAGTATTATTAAAATATGGTGAAAATATTAAATAAACTTGGGGTTTAAATAATATCAGGTTGTGTTGCTCAGATCTGTCTTTCTAGCTCTTCAACCATTAAAATATATGGAGGGAATGAAACCCTCCTCTTCATTTTAGACTTAAATACACACATGTTTTCCTGTCGCTGCTTATAATTATTCCATTCAATTATCCCACAAAAGCGCTCTCTAAGTGAAGATTGCATTCTAAAACTGAACAGTCAGCATAGTTTCATCACCATTGCTTAATTTCAGCAAAATGACTCTTAACGCTTATTTTTTTAATTTAATAGTATACCTAGTCTATTACTCATTTTTCTCTGAAAATTTAAGTTGACAAGTGCATTTCTAAATTTAAATTTTCAATATTTTGCCTACTTGAAATACCCCAGTCTTCTGAGAAGTCTCATTTGTTTAAGCATTAGTTCAGATATTCAAGGAGACAGCTGTCAAAATAGTAAAATACTTATGAATTACATAAACAAATTCCCACTTAGAGATATTTTTGAGCACCAATTTTGTGCCAGCCATTATGCCAAACAATATTGACAAGTAATTATGGAGCTATGAACATTGCCCTTGAATATAGTGAAGGACATAGAGATAGCCAAGAGGGACCCATCACCACAAGGAGTACCCTGCTGCAAACACAAGTAAAATATTGTGCACATATTTGGAATAAGGAGATCTCAACTACCTCAGCTTTAGCAATTTAGGAACAAATTTGTAGGTTTTGAAAATAGGAATTGCCTATTTACTAGTCAGATTTCCAACTCTATAACAAATGTCTGATATAATCAATTTATAAAGCAGAAGATATTTCTTTTGGCTCAGTTTTAGCAGTTTGGGACCCTGCTTGATTGACCCTATCATTCTCAGGTCTGTGCGAGCCAGTAATCAACATAGAAGACCACAGCAGAGAGAAGCTGCTCAGCTCCTGCAGGACAATGAAGATGGAAAGCAAGAGACTCACTGAACACAATTCCTTCTGAAGGCACACTACCATTAATCCAAAGGCCTCCCTCCAGGCCCACAGTAGCTATGCGTTATTCAAGTCTCAATAGCTAGGCATTGTCGGACAACACACACACACACACACACACACACACACACACACACACACGGACATAGAGAGTTAAAAGGATCATGAATAATGGCCCAAGATTTTGGAGATAATGGGAATTAGGAGGTGAGAGATGTGAGATTTATCTATGTGAGAATGCTTCTCTTTTTGTATTTGAATATTCCTGAGGCAGTGGATAAGGGAAAGCCTAACCTGGCTTGTTGAGCCAGGAGACCAAAATATCAATCCAGATCAGCCAAGAAGTTTCTCTCTAACCTTCCATGCATGCATTCAGAGTCAAAGATTACCAATTAGCCATCTTCCAGACCTCATATGAATTGATTGGATTCAATTTTGAATTGCCTCACTCACTGATATTGTATTGAAGGATTTCTCTCATGGCTTATTGATTATGGTATTAAGCAGAAGAAATTAGAACCCCTCTCTCAATTTGAATAATGATGTCCATTGTTTGCTACCCTAAACCTCAAGTTACTTCTACAAAATTTTTGCAAGTAGGTCTGACTGTGATAAAAAACATTGAAGAGATAAAATATAGTGATCAAGTATCATCAGAATTAAAAGGCAATAGAAATAAATCTGGTAAAGAAGCAAAAGTCCCAAGTCATTTTAAACTTCGGTAAATACAGGAAATTTTTCAAGTTTAAGAATATGTAATTTGCAAGATTGAGAAAATAATTGTTTAATAAAAAGGTAAATAAAAAGTTTTAAACAGAGAGAAAAAAATCAAACAATTGGAATAGAAAACAACATTGTATAATGTGTTAAAAAAAAAAGCAAGATCTGTCATTGCAATTAATAAAATAGGTGGTCCACTTTAAAGACAGAGCCTGTTAAAATGGTATGTTTAAGAGGGAACAGTGTGCTAGAAAAAAATATAAAGTCAGAGCAGCAACAAAAGCAATTTTACACAAAAGTATTATTTTTGAAAGATATGCAATTGTGACAAAATTCTGTCACCTCACCTATTCTCTCATTTCTGTCTGCCAACTTGTGAATAAAGTAGAGAATCCACGTGTCCAGGGATGGTTAGACAAGGAGTTAGCTTAGGACTCTTATTACTTCATCCTCCTCCACCTGTAAGATAAACACAAAGGTAAGACAAAGTGCTGTTGTAATCAGATTCACCTAGAAATGCATTTTTAATGCTTCATGGCTTTACATGATAACAATTAGAGCTAGTACATTCACTGGGGCATGACATAAAGCTTGATAAATATTTAACATAACTAAGTATGTCTTATTGCATCTCTTTAAATGTTTTACTGATATTGTTGACCATCTATGGAAAGTGTGATTTTGCTGCCTTTGGGAGATGGATTTCATCCTATAAATATCTCAATTTTAATCAAGCGGTTATCATGGTATTTCATTAAAATGAGTATTTTCTGTTCCTTGAAAACTAATTTAACTTTGTCTTTTTATAGCAAACCTGTGAAAACTGTATGTTCATTAAGTTAATGGTTATTTTGCATGCCAACACAACAAAATTATATTTTGAAATGATGCAGGATAAACAACAGATGTATTTAATTTATATTCTTCTTTGGTTGCTAAGGCAACGAGGTTTAGGCTTGGAAAGAGATGATGAAAAGTAGAGACTAGAAAATAATTCCTTTGGATTGGATACTTGATTCATTAAAAACGTACCCATTACATTGACCATTACAGGGGGCCAGTGTGGTTTTGAAGTGTTGCAGGATTAATTATATCATCTGTGCTAGATTTTTAAGCTTTATCATTTGTACAGTATATCCAGTTCCCCTTCTGTTGGGACCACTGTGCCCATCTCTTTACGTAACTCTATCTCTCAGTCATCATACATCTACCTCCTCAAATGCCGTCTGACATTTATCTCAGCTTTCCTCAAGCGAAGAGTACAATTCTGAAGGTGATTATTATTATCATTATTTTTTTTTTATTTTTAGGGAAGGGTATTCAGGGTCTCACTACTAGATCGGACTGGTAGTGATCCACCTGCTGACAGCCTCCCAGGAGCTGGGATTGCAGGCACGTGCCACCAAGCCCAGTCTCAATTGCCATCTCAGTGCACCCCAGGGGCGGGCCAGCACAGAGATGAACCCTCAGCCCCTGCACCTGCTTGTAGGCCCTTTAATCCACTGAGCTATTTGGCCAGCTCTGATTAAATTTTTTTGAGAATAGCCTGATAGATTTGCTATCAATAAGAAATAGTTGATTAACAAAGTATTTATTTTCTCCCTCTCGGCTTCATCAGTAAATCTATTACTTCTATTTATTCCTGCTCACTACCTACACTCATTAAAAAGTGAGTGCTGTTTTCCCCCTTCATTCAAGTTCATACAATGTCTTTTCTGTTTTTATTTCTTTTTGAACACAATAATTAAAGACTTTATCAGTATTTTAAATAACATAGAAAATACCATAGTAATGATTTTTATTTTTATTTCTGTAGATGAGTAAATGATTATGAAAAAATGGAAGCTCCTCATAAACCCATTATAAGAACCAGAGTGTGGCCCCAGATTTTCTGACAGAAAATCACAGCACAACCAAATAGGAGTTATGAGAAGACCACCACCTTTGTTACTATAAAACAAGGTTGCAAAACTAGGCAGTGGTAGTCAATAAAGAAGCAATGAAATGGCAAACATTGCTCTTTTACTTAATTTTCACTTTAGAATACAGAATAGAGAATTTTAGCACTGTTTTTCCTAGTTCTCTGAAGAACTGCCCTGGTGCTTTGGGTTGCATTCAATTGGTCAATTACTTTCAGTCATGTACCTTTTTAATGATTTCACTGCCCTGATGAGCCATGAAAGTGGGTGCTCTCTCCAGGCTCTACTGATGTCCATTTCTTTCCACAATGTTCTTTGATTTTCACCGTAAGGATATTTCAACACTTTGGTTAGGTTGACTCTTAGTATTTCTTTTTAAAGATTTTGTAATAGAATTGCTTTCCTGATTTCTTTCTCAGTTTCTTCATCATTGGTATATAAGAAAGCCATTCATACTTTTTTATCAGGCATAGTCTTGTTATGTAGTTCAGGCTGACCTTGAACTCACTGCGGAGCTCAGACCAGCTTCAAATTTACAGCAATCTTCCAGTCTCAGCCTCCCAAGTGCTGAGATTATGGGCATATGTCACCATGCCTAGTTGAACAACTGATTTTTATAGGTTTATTTTCTATCCTGTCAATTTGTTTTATCAGATTTAAAAGTCTAATGGTGATGCTTTAGGGTTTAAAAAGTAGAACATCACATTATCTGCAAATAAAGGTAATTTGACTTCTTTCTTTTTCAACTGTAACTATTTCTTTTTCTTTTTATATTTTAATAATTTTATTAAGAAAGAAGTAGCAATGAGATAATTTCAAGACAGGTTATTAGGACAGTTACAATAATTAATACATTGCATATTGTTGTCTTTGTAGTAGTCATTCCTAGTACAAGATGCAGACATGATATCTTGTCTAAACACTATTAGTTCAAAATCTTATCATTGAACTAGGAGAAAGTAGCTGTATATTTATGCTATTTTGTATATACAGATATATATTTTTTCCACTACAAAATGGTCCTTAATTTATATCCTCTTCTTTGTTTACTTTTGTCAGAAATGTGTATTCCATTGCAATTCTTATATTGTATGTAGGTGCATGAATTCAGCAGAGTAATTCAGTAGAGTCCAGTAGGCTATGACAGTAGTGGCTTATATATTTCTTTTTCTTGCCTAATTCACCTGGCTAAAATTTCCAGAACTATACTCAGCAAAAATAGTAATAGTGGACACACTGTTCTTCTTAACTGCAAAGGCAAGATTTCGGTAGTTTTCCCATTGAAAACACTGTTTGGTGTGGTTTGGTCATAGGGAATCTTTATTACATTAATTTAAAATTTATACCTACCTACTCTTTTGCATTACCATTAAGAAATGTTGGATTTTGTCAAAGGTTTTTTCCTACATCTATTGCAATAATCATGATTTTTATCCTACTCTTTATTTTGTGATGTATTACATATATTGATACCATATGACGAAGCATCTCTGCATCCCTAAAATGAAACAAACGTGATCGTGATATCTGGTGTTCGTAATGTGTTGTTAAATTCAGTGTGCAAGAACTTTATTGAGAAGCTACAAATTTCAAAATACACAACACAGTTATAGTAACAAAAACAGTAGGGTATTTATTGTGGGTTAGGTAAAAAGGTTCACTAGAAGTCTTGTATTCAGCACTAAATGTTCCAACAGTTTTTAGAAATTGATTTACTGAGAAAGAAAGCTTGTTTTCACAAGAAGTGTTTGTGTTAGTCTATGTGAGATTTTGAGATGTTAGTAGCTCTTTCCTGAAATATTTAATACATGAAATAAATCACTCTGTTATTTCAACTTCTACATATACTCAACTGTTTAAATTCTATCATTATAATGTCATTATCAATCTAGAACAGATTTTATTTGCCTTGGAAAAGAAAAATAAGTAAGTTAGTTTACATTGTCTCTTATTAAAATATGCAGAATGCTAGCTATTTCACATGATGAACATCATATTCTATTATTAAAACATTAAAATATTTTAAATGTTAATAGTCATGTGCTTTGATTCACCTTAAGAATCTGTAAATAATACATCTTTTCTAGTTTAAAAGTAGAAATTGAAAACTACATTTCATATTTTAATGAGCCTCATTTGTATAATGGAGAAAGAAAAATGACTTCTCTATTTGTTACTCAATTTGAATTCTGAGGTGAATTTGAGTACGTTTTAGAAGAACTTTGCTGTTGGAATTTTCTCTAAAATGAATGTGTCTCAAATTATTATTTCAATATTTATGATAAAACATAATGTGTATTATAAAAGTATAAAAATGATTACTGTAGTTGTAACAAAGTCAACCTTAAATTCACTCTTCATTTAAGTTTGAAATTGAAATCCAATACAAAAATAAGTCAGTATTTAAAACTAGAGACTTAGATGAGAAGTTATTCCACAGAAAGAATGGAAAATATTCCACAAAAGGAAATAAGAGAAAATAATGGAATAATCAGAATTTAATTAAAATTGGAAGACAATTGAAAAAAGACTTCTGATTATTTTTATTCACTTGGAAAGAAATCAAACTTCTTAGAAACCATTGTCTTTGAAAACAGCTTAATAAACCACAAAAATACCACTTTTTTTAACAAGAAATTCTATACTTAATACTGAAAACTTCTTACGACCATAGTTTAAAGTGGAATAGAAAGACATCTTAGAAGTTATTGGGTCTAAGTTATATTCATATATCCACATGGAAAGAGGTAAGAAGGGAAGAAGGGAACAAAATGAAAATGAAGTTAAAAAATTATAGGAGCAAGGTGAGAGGGTGGAAAACAATAAAATAAATGACACTGTGCAAGTTGTGTCCTTAAATACAAGGAACACAAACCATCTGTGGTATGGAACACCACTAAAGAGGTAAACAGGCCTTCCATAATTTAATTAAGAGAAATAAACATTTCAGGAACAAAAAGGAAGATATAATTTTATACAAAGATCTTTGTAAGTTTAACTATATTTACAGTCTTTCAGAAATAACTTTCAAAGTCTTTATAAAATCAATTTGTTGAGCAAGACGCGTGAGGGGCATGTGTGTTCCCAGGTGCAGGGGATCCCTTGCCAGTGACCAAGGTTGGGCACTTTGCAGTGACCGGCTTCTGGGCCTGCACACGCCAGCTGTAGAACTCCTGCGAGCTCCCCTCAGTGGCTCAGGCTATCCCTTCTGGCTCTGCTTAAGGTCCAGGTACTACAGTGGCCAGGCCTAAAGCTCCCTGAGTGGTACTGTGGAGGGCTCAGTCATCCCACACGAGAGAGCAATAGGCAGGGAGCAATCTTGGACAGAGGCTGTGATGGTTGCTACTGTTATTGCTGATGGCACCACTTCAGACAAAACTGACATAACTGTTCTAAACAGCTTATCTTCCTGGTGTTCCAAGACTAAGATTGATTAATGGTCATAGACATTACCATGACACAGTGTCAAAGAACAAGTGATTGGGCACACACCTAACAACTTCTCATCCCCAACAAAATGAAAATGTGGGCACTTGCAATAGACTCAAAAGCCAGAGGCCAGTTACATCTGGAAGATACCTCAGAGAAGTAGTCATTTCCTATGGGTTCTAGAAAGAAAGCAACACACCATAGGCAAGTTACAAACATCACCCCAGAAGTTAAACTAGGGAAATAGAGGAGAATGAGAAGATACTGGAACAGGATGTGGCCCCAGACATCCAGTTCACCAACAGTGACCCCAGGGGCAATGAGATGGGATAGTCCATGGGCTACCCAATAGGCCTCTGTGGAGTGGTAGCAGCAAAGCAGCTGGCTGAGGCTCTGGAAATGACCAGGTCAGACATAATTTCTCAGATGGTTGCAGAGATGCCTTCCACAAATAAAATCATTCTCAGTGACCTCAGAGCAGCTACAGATCAAAAAAAGAGAGGAGTTTAAGAAAATTCTGGAAGTCATGGGTGCTCCGCATGGGAAAGAAATTGAATCCATAAAGTAGTTTTATGCAGATATGCAGGAAAATGAAAATTCTATTGAAAGTATCCACAGTAGATTTAGCCAATGTGAGAACAAAATCTAAGTTACAGAAGAGAGGACTGTGGTTAGTGAAAGAAAGGTTTCTTGTGGATAGCAAAGGTACATGAGAAATCAAACCAGCAGATGGTACAAGAGGCCAAAAACAGCAACAACAAAAAAAATAAGGTTGATGAGAGTCCATGAAAACGCAGGAGATCACACAAATGATATAAAAATAAAAACTTTTTACAGGCATCATGGCAGAAAACTTGCCTGATTAGAAAAAGGGCTTGACATACAGATAAGTGAGGAATATGGAACTCTACTTAGCCACAATCAAAAAATATTACAGCCAGGCAGGCCATAATTAAGATTCCAGAACTCCGTGCAAGAATAGAGCCTTGGTAGCTTTTGAAGAAAAGTAACAAATCATCTGAAAAAGGGAGCCCATCAGAATCATGGCTGCCTTAAGTAAGAGAGGGCTTAGAGTAAAGCATTTCAAGTTCTGTGGGCGGGGAGGCTTTAGCCAAGATTGGTGTATACTCATCAAACTATATTTCAAAACTGATGGGAGAAATGGGATGTTTCCATGACAAACAGCATCTGGAGAAATTTAGGACCACCAAACCAGCAGACCAGCGTACTTGAAGGACATTCTAGAATGAGATAACAAGGAACAAAACATCATGAACCCCAGTGGGGGCAGTCCACTAGGCAAGGCAAACAATTAAATGGAGGCAGGGGAAGATGAAGGAAGCCAAAAATGGCAATGTGGAATGACACGGACATGGCAAGGTATATTAGTTATGGCCATCAATGTTGATGATCTCAATTCACCACTCAAGGAATATGGCCTGACACAGTGGATCTGGAGACAGTATGTGGCAGTGTTTGCATGAAAGGGACATGTTTAATTCAGGGAGAGAGTCACAGTCTGGGAATCAAGGGATGGAAGACATGTGAGAGGAACCCAGCATAAAACATTTTATTTACAGACAAGGAATTTCAATGCAAGACTGATTAGTAAAGATAAAAGTGTCAATAAAACCTTATAAAAGGAGCAATCCAAGAGGAAGAGATAACAATCAGAAATATATATGCAATGAATACCAGTGCAACTAAATATATAAAGCAAATAATAATTGACATGAAAAATCAAATAAGCACTATAACAATTGTATTGGGGGTTCTCAATACCCCTAACTATTATAAAACACAGATCAACTAAATAAAAATCAATAATAAAATAATAAAACTGACCAAAACTTTTGAATAAATGGACTTCGTGGATGTCTACAGAATGTTCCATCCCACAGCATTAGAATATGCATTCTTCTCAGCTGCACAAGGCACATTCTTCAAAGTAGACTATATATTAGCTCATAGAGCATGCTTAAGTAAAAGCAAATGGATTGAAATTATCCCATGTATATTATGAGACCACATTGCAATGAAATTGTAGGCAAATTGAAGGCAAAAGAAACCACAAGCGCTTTATAAACACATGGAGATTAAATGGCACACTCCAGGACAACCAATGTGTCATTGATGAAAATAAAGCAGAAATTGCACAGTTACTACAGTTAAATGATAATGACAATAAAACATACTGGAATGTATGGAACACAATAAAAGCTGCCCTAAGAAGCAAAGTTATAGCAGTACACACTCATGTCAGGAAAACAGCAAGCACAAATAAACAACTTAATGGTGAACCTCAAACTTCTAGAAAAAGAAGAGCAGGCTAAGCCAAAAACTAGAATGAGGGGGGAAATTATAAAGATCAGAGCAGAAATTAATGCATTGGAGACTAAATAAACAATACAAAGAATCAAAAAACTGAAGAGTTGGTTCCTTGAAAGGTTAAATAACATTGGCAAGCCCTTATCCAACCTTATCACAAAAAGGAAAACAAAAAGACATAAATGTATGCAATTGGGAATGAAAAGATTGGACTCACAGTGAACCTTGAAAATCCTAAAGAATATCTATAGTTCATTTGAAAATTTGCATAACAATATGATGGGACATGAAGAAGAAATGGAAGATTCTTAGATATATATGAATTACCAAAGCTGAATCAAAGATATAAAAATCCTAATTCAATTGCTATCAATGAAACTGAAGACACAGTTAAGAACTTACAAAGAAAAGCCCAGGCCCTTACAGATTTACAGCTGTGTTATATAAGAAATTTAGAAAAGACCTAATACAACTATGTTTCAGATCCTTTAATGAAATTGAAGTGGAAGGAATACTCCCAAATTTGTTCTTGGAAGCAAGCGTTACCTTGGTATAAAAACAGAGAAGGACCCTACTGAGAAAGGATATTACCCCTAATGAACATAGATGTAAAAATCCTCAGTAAGATATATAATGTAAACATAATGTAGCAAATCATCAAGAAGGTTATATAACTTGACCAAGTGGGATTCATTCCAGGGATGTAGGGATGGTTCAACATACATACATCAATGAATGTAAGATGTCATATAATAAACTATATATACTTTGACTATCTAATATAGCCAAGGACAAAAAATGATATTATCATCTCAATATATAGAGAAAAAGTTTTTGAAAAAGTCCAGCACACATTCATGATAAAAAAAAAAATCCTACAGAAAACTGAAATAGATTGCCTTTACCTCAATCTGTAAAAGCTATCAAGGACAAACCAACTGCCAACGTCATACTAAATGAAAAAGAAAATTAAGCTTTTGGGTTAATATATTGTAGCCTTTCTAATCTGTACTGCTGGAATAACAGGCTCTGCACATGCTGAAGATAAAAATGGGACCCAAACCTTTCATGATGCACTAAACTAAATTTGAAATGGATTAAAAATCTAAATATTAAGACAGAAACATTAGAGCTACTGGAAAATAGAATAGGTAAAACTCTTGAAGACATTTTTGTAGGCAAAGACTATACGAATAAAACCCTGATCACACAAGAACTATCACAGAGAATCAAAAACTGCAATCATATCTTATTAAAAGGCTATTTTTTCTGTATTTTAGCAAAGGGTCTACAGGGTGTTCAGGGTCTCACTACGGTATTGGACTCATAGGGATTCTCCTGTTTATAGCCTCCCAAGAGCTGGGATTAGAGGCACGCGCCACCATACCCAATCTGATTCCTCATCTCAGCACGCCCCGGGGACGTGACCAGCACAGCAGGCCTGGGGATTGAACTCCTAGCCCCTGCACCTGCTTGCAGGCACTTTAATCCACTGAGCTATTTGGCTGGCCCTATAAAGCTTTTTTACAGCAAAAGAAACCACAATGTGCAGAGATGAAGCACAATGAGAGGAAATGTTGTTTGCCAGCTCTTCTTCAGACAAAGAATTACCATCAAGATCATATGAAAACTCAAAAAGACCAGACCTCCAAAATTTAAAAAGCAGTTCAGAATTGGGAATCTGAGATAATGTACAGTCTTCAGATGATGAAATACAACAGCAAATAAACATGTTTTTAAAAGTTCAATATCACTGGTCATTCTAGAAACACAAATTAAAACAATACTGAGATTCCACCTCACTCCAGAAAGAATGGTTATTATGAAGAAGCTTACCAATAATAAATGTTCACAGGGCTCTGGGGAAAAGGGAATGCTTTTGCACTGTTAGTAGGAGTGGTGCATCCTCTGGGCAGATAAATGTGGGGATTCCTTAAAAGCAAGGAGAAGAAGTTCATCTGACCAGATCATTTCCCTGTTGAATATCTTCATATAAGAATTCAAAACATCAGTGATAAAAACATATCAACCAGTGATATATAAGCACCCTTGGTTATAGAAGCACAACTTGTAATACCTAGATCTTGAAAACAACTCAAATGCCCACCAACTAAGGAATGGAGAGAGCAGATGTGTTCTTCTTATACAACGGAATGCTACTAAACCTACTACTAAGGATAAACCTGAGACTTTATAGACAAATGGATGCAACTCAAGACCATACCCATAAGTTAAAGAAACCAGACGTACGTGTGTAAAAATCATATTGTCTCTCTAGTATGAGAAGCTGAAAGAGTAAATAAGATCCAAAATATACAATACACATTGTAAGATGGGAAGAAACTGTTCAAATGAAAGAGAAACTGGGGTGGTGGGAAAGCAAGATGAAAGA
>NW_004524604.1:14655052-14674501 GCF_000260255.1 Octodon degus | reverse complement strand
TTTTTCTCTTTAAAATAAAAAATCTTCTTTTTCAGAAAAATACTGCACATACAATTTTATTTCCGAAGAGTAAACAATACACTCATTATACAAAGTAAAGATGCATGAAGAAGTGTGTAGTGACTCAAGCCTGTAATCCCAGAACTCTGCAGGCTGAGGCAAGTGGATTGCAGCCAGTTGCAGTTCATCTGGAGGGTGCATAGAAAGTAAATCATCTAAACACACATGCACACACACACACACACACACGCACGCACATACACACAAATACATGCACACAAACGCACACATGCATGCATGGAGCTTGGCTAAAGCATCCTTAATCCATATATGAATAGGCAAAATAATAGTAATTTTTACTAAATCTATAAACTATTTATGAGCAGTGAATACATGTGTCTTACATTGAGTTTCAGAATTTTTGTTAAGACCTAAAGTAAGGAAAAGGGGTGCTGAGACCTCCACATACTAAATTTACAAACTATCACAGAGAAACCAATTCCCACTATAATAATTAATCTATTCCACTATTATACTATGTTTACCAACTAAAAAAAATAATGTGATAAAATTAATACAAGGTAAATATTCTGTTTGTTCAGTATAAACAAAGATAGTTTTCTATGAAATAAAATATAACAATCAATTAGCACATTTTTAAATGATTCCATTTAAAATAGTATCAAGGGCTAGAGAGGTAGGTCAGTGGTGTAAGTAGTTGCCTTACAAGCACAAAGCCCAGGGTTCAGTCCACAGTACATAAAAAATAAACAAATTTAATGAATAGAATGATTTGTTCTAATGGTGTTTGTAAATAGAATCTCAAGTCCGCATCTTGTACAGCAATTAACCACTAAGAAGAACATATGCAGTGTGCTATTTGTTGAAACTGTACTTCCGATTTGATTTGAAACTGCCTCATTGCTGTTTATCAATAAAATTTTGAAAAAAAATTAAAAAATTAAAAAATGAAATAGTATCAAAATATACTTATTCTTTTGTAATAGCTTCAAAAAGAAAGTTTTAGTAAAAATACAGAACAATATTGAAGAATGTTAGGAAGGCACGAAGGTGCAAAACAGAAAGATGCAAAATTCATCTTGGGAAAATATTCATGTTTTAGTGGCACTAATTCAACAAGCATCTACATATTTTTAAAGTTAAACAATACATTACTATTTTTAAACCATGAAAAGCATTTCTCAATAAGAGCCAAGACATCTTAAAGAGAAAAATGAAAAGGCTTTGCTTTATTAAAACTTAAAATAGGACATACAATGATAAACCTTACAAGTAATATTGTTTCGGTGTATTTTAGACAAACATATCAATAGGCCAGAAGAAGATTCAGAATCGTAGTTGTACACTGTATTAATAAATAATAACAATAACATCACATATTAGTGAGAAAGATCAGTGTTACTCAAGTCTAATTGTTTGATAACCTGGCTATCCAATAGGAAGAAAATAAGTTCATCACAGTATGTGATAGATTAATTTCTAATATTTTAGACATCTAAATTCTAAACAGAATTTTTGAGAGGAAATATAGAACTCATGTTCTCGGTGTAAGGAGTTTTCAGTGCAAACATCAGGAACAAAGTTAGCTAGAATAAGCGTGAGGTACAAAGTAACATAGAATAAAACTTATAATTTCATCTATACCTACTTTTTATATTTCTACACAACTAAATATGCCATAAAATTAGGTGACAAACTGGGAGAGAATACGTTAAAGGCACAGAAATATGTCTAGTAATGCTATATTCATTTAATCCAGGTGTTGTAGCATGTACCTGTAATCCCAGTACTCTGGGAAGCTGAGACAGGAAAATCACCAAGTTTGATGCCCTGCTGGGGTAATTTAATGACTTTCGAAGACTTTGCCTCAAAAGGTACGTTTGCATAGGTAGACATACTATTCATAGAAGAGGAAATTTCAATTGAATCATAAAATATATTTTTGCTCATTCAGTTAGAAAAATTGATAAATCATATCAAGTATTTTGAATGGTGTTTTAAAAAAATTAGAATAATCAAAGCCCAATGGCAGGCATTCGTTAAATGCAATCACACTGATTATTTCTATTAATATCTAGAAATATCTATTGATTTCTATTAATATCTAGACCCAGAGATTCAGAAACTCTAAATTCTATGTGACTAATATAGATGTGTTGAATGGGCCAAATGCAACAGATTAAACAAGGAAATAATTGAAAATTCTATCCGTAGTGTTGTCTAAACAATCTAAGGGAGTACAGGATGACAGCCATAAAACGAGACGCTGTCATCCTACAGGAATATGGGAAAGAATTTTCCAGGGTTGGCTGAAAATATCTTATAGCACAAATCTATATTTACGCAACATGACGTGTACATCAATGTAGGCATAATATAAAGTAACACTCATAGAGAAAATATTAGGATTTTTAAGTGTGCGTACACTTTAATTTATCGTCATGGTTTAATAGTGTTAAATGAAAGTATAATATGCAGTAAATTACTTCGATAATTAAAAATAAACATAAACTCCATTTTGGCAGAGCCAGGGGTTAAAGAAAATTAGATAAAATTAAGTCCAACTGGAATTTAAGGCAATATGACAGAAATTATACTTATTTCTTAAAGAAAAGTATCATTTCATTTTTAGGTAATGACTCCATGAGTCATTTTATATGAAGACCATGATTCTATGCTAAGACACTATCCATGCACATTCCCGGCTCTTATTTATATATCCTCTTGGAATACACACAGCGCATCGGGAGCTCATCTTTAATGCCAGGTCAGTGCATTTAGCGTTACAGTTAATGAAAATTAAATTGAACTTGAGCAACTATCTTTACTCTGAGAAGCCTGAGAGAAAATCATACAGGTAACAATGACGCTCTTTTAACTGACTATTGTCCTATTGTTCAACAGACTAAGACACAAATACATTAATTACTGAGGAAAGCAACTTACTTTAGGAAGGTAATTTTATTTGAAAAGATTTGTCTTCCCTGAGGAAACATAAGGTGGATGAAATTGTGATAGTGACAGAATCACTTGGAAAAAATAACTTTTTAAATTGTAAGGGATTTTCTAAAGCATTGTCAAAGAGGACCGCCACTGTCCCAATTCAAGCAATATTCACTTAGTGCATCTCTGTTTAGATATGTAAGTAGGATTCTTAAAATCTAGAGTTCATAATACAGTTGTGAAGCTGATTCTATATGAAAAAGCAATTGAGAAATGTTAAAAATCTCTATTCACAAATGTTAGTATATAAGATATATAATACTTCAATAGGTCTACATTGGAATGCATTACTATCACTAGAATATATTACTCAATATTACTTCATTAAGTAAGTTAAAATGAGACTTAAGTTCTTCCAGCTGCATACCTATAATATCGTGCCAAACGCAATTCCATTCTTCGACTGACTGAATGCCAGTGTGTGCAGAAACTTATAAGCCATGTGGTTCAGCTCAGAAGACCATGGCATGAGTCTAAATCTTTCTCCCTACAGTTCTTGCTTTGTACCCAAAGATACCACGTGAGGTGTACAGAGATGTACAATCTTGCTTTGTTAGCGATGATGCACCAAGGCTTAGCTACCCAAAAATCAAGTTTTCTGATTGCCTGAATAAAAACACTTGTCTTTTATTTTCCTAATATGATCTTCCTTTGAATACTTCCTTCATTTTAGTTATTTCTTTATCCTAGAGTTTTAATACTTCTGCATTGGACTTTATTAGTTATAACTCATTCTGCTAAAATTAATGGAGATTTTTTACAAATCTTTTTTTTTTATGTATTTGGTTATTGCAGCTGTCTAAATACCCAGCTCAGACTCATGGTGATCCTCCTGCTTTCAACTTCCCCAGCACTGGGATTACTGGTGTGTGGCACCATGCCCAGACTTGGTCACTGGTTCAGCCTGCCCTTAGGGCGGAGCTGGTGCAACATAAGGTGCCAGGGATTGACCCACAGTCTGTGCACTTGTTTAAGCTTGCCTAAGCAGGTGTTTTAGTCCACTGAGCTAGCTCACCAACCCAGAAATACTTTTTTAACTAAAAAGTATGTGGGGCAGAGGAGAGTGGTAAATTATAAGAAATAGAAGAAGCCCAACTAACCCCTTTCTTATTCATAGAAAAAATGGAAAGAACTGAAAAACATTATGAGTCAAGTTTGCTTCTATGAATTACCTCTACCTTCATCTGTATTCTCCTTGTGTATTAATTTAACTGTTCCCCAATTTTAACATTGGAGTAGAGGTTCTAATAGCATTATATTTACATAATAGAGATGCGGTCCCTCCAAAAGAAATTTTTTCATAGAAGTGTTTGAAAATGATTCTGACATGGACCAGTTTGGATGAGGGGAATAATCTCTCACCTACCTAGTCCATCCATCCAAATCCACTCTGACTATTGGGATCAAATTGCATGCTCAGAATGACTTAAAATGTTCACACAGGACTATGGATCAGAGAGAATCACTATGAGCTGGACCAATGGTTTGACATGTAGAACCCAGGCCTACAGTATAAAACTGTTACCAGGTACACCATGGTAGTGTATGTGTACAGGTACACAATGTCACAGACAAAATTACTATATTTCACATTATTGATTAGTAAGTAATCTGAGGTGGAAAGAAACTGTCTGTGGTGAGGTTGCCTACATAGTTTCATGAAGAAATAATGTTAACACGTTTTCTCTAAATCTCATTTTCTCTTCCTAGAGGACCTTGAGGAAGAGATTTTTCTAACAAAATATTTCTACTTCCAAATTTTAAAAAAAGAGTAAGACCTAATAATGTAAAAAGAAAGCCAGGGAAAATAATCAAAGCCCTAGTAGGAAAATTTTTTCAGAGTGAAATACTACTGCTAAAATTCCTATTGGCATGCAAAATGTTAGGTACATGAAAACTTGCCTACCATAAATATAGAACAAATTATGAAGTATATTACTATTTTTAATAAGGTAATTCATGCCTGTTCCCTCTAGGCATGTTATATAAGTCTCAAATTGGAAACACCCATTAATTTTTTAGAGATTTAACATTCAAACTTTTAACCAGTTATTTACCATATTATGATTTAATTCTATTTTTGAATTTTTTTCTCTATTGAATACTTTTAAAGTGTTCTATATTTTTGTGGTATAGTGTTTGTGTCTTTGATAGTACAGAAACTGGCTTCCATAGTTAATGTATTTATACATTAACAGTTTTCTGCTCCACTCCATGTAGGTTTGACATAATCCCACCAAGAGCCTATGCACACAACCATCTTCTTCAACAAAAATATAAAACCAATGTATTCCCTACCTTTAATCATTGCAGGTCAAAATATCAGGTTATTACAAACCAGTTTATGATCCAGAGCATGGAAAAAATATTTCAAATTATCCACTGCAAAATAATATACCTCCCTACTTTCTTTTCCAGTTCCATAAGATCATTCTCTATTGTTGCTTCCTGACACTGGTGCTGTCCATGTGGCCCTTCCTGGAGCAATGTACTTTCTCTCCAGGAGAGAATTAAAAACAAGTGTTACTATGCATTTTGTCTTTCATGATAATATACCATGTCTACTATTTAGGATACCTGATCAATACAAATACTAGATATATTTTGGAACATTTTTTACCCTTAGAAGTTTGAGGTTAAAAAAATAAGACCAAAGTACTCAAAAATGATAGATATTAGTCTAAAATATATCAAACAGTATCTACAATTAAACAACAATTCTAATATAATATTGTAGAAATTATGGTATATGGTGAAAGCAGTCCTGTGAGTGAAATTTATAGCAGTGAACTCTCACATCAGGAAAATAAAACCAGCTCTACAAGTTTAAGTATCAACATTGAGCTTTTAAACTTAGAACTTGTTCTGAGATGTCTTCTACGTGTGGCTGGCTGTTGGTCTTTTGTGTTCCAAGATCGTATCTTCTTACTTTATTAGAGGTGAGGAATTGCTATCTATTTGCCTCCAGACCCAGTCGTTTGGTGTTGATGTATGGGAATGATTATGGCCCCAGATTATCACAATCTTATCATACAAGGGTATGATATAAATATAGAATCTTGGATAAAGTAGTATAATTAGCAATGACAATATTATCAAGCACAGCCTAGAAATTGATAATCTGTGGTAACATCTAATTTGGTATCTCTAAGCATACAAGCAAGATCTATAGTTATATAACCCCAGGTAGCAGTTTTTTCCCTTGGGAGAGTGATTTTACCCTGTGGAGAAGGGGGTTTTTTAAGAGAGATAAGAGATAAAACAGAGTAATAATTGAAGAGAAATATAATAGAAGCAAGACCAAAAGACTAAGGATGATTGCCCAAACTTTAAGAATCTAGAAAAGAGCGCAGGAGAAAATGAATGAAACAGAAACCAAAAGAATATTGAGATTAACCTGAAAGACTAGAGACCATGTTTATTCACCTGTAAATACCAGAAAAGACAATCAAGGAAAAAGAAAGGCAGGACAGAGCAAACAAACCACATGATAAAACTCAAAATCTAAACAACCCCCCTTCCCAAATAAAGTTTGGTGTTACTTCCCTGGTCAAACCTGAACTCTATACTGAATACGCCTGCCAAGTCACCAGGATGATGAGTGCTGAGGGGGTGAGTGATCTCAGCCACACCACTGACTTCTCTACACAAGTTGGTTAGGGTGAGTGGAACGTCCTTATCTACACACAGCCAAGGCCTGCTGGTTTCAGGGCAGGTGAGGGCTATCCTTTTCTTGCCCAAGGTTGCTAGCCTGCATGTGCTGCTTGTCACAGGGTAGGGAGGTGCCTTTGTCCCACCACCAGTCAAGGCCTCTTGCCTACTTGTACCACTGGGCCAAAGTCAGGGATGATGACTGTCTTGTCCTACCACAAGCTCTTGCCTGCTTGTGCCACCAGGTTCAGAACAGGGGCTTCTTCTAGTCCTTTGTAACTAGGGCTAAGACTGTCTTTTGGTGGTCACCAGAATGGGGTCTGGTTCCCACCTCCTACTTCTCAGCCTAGTTCCCTCAGTCTACTGTCCAGCTATCTGTGGTCTACTGTGACTAGTCTGCCCTTCTCTCATTCTACTCCCAGAGGTTGGTGCTGCAACAGCCCTAGCACTGCTGGATTTCAAACTCAGTGGACTTCGAGAAAAAATGGAGACCCCACCTGTTCAAAGCTACTCTGTGCCATTGGGTGCAGGACTGGGATCCATCCACCAATTGATGCCAGCTGGGTGGGATGCTCAGCAAAGCAACTCATGTTCTCACTGCTGCTTCTGGCTGCACATGACTCTCCCCATCCTGGTCCAGTCTCAGTCTCCGAGGGAGGAGTAAATTTGCTTTTCCTGACTCTCTATCCACCAGGTGCCTCAACACTTCTCTAGTCACGCTGCACAGTCTTGGGTGTGCAGCAGTGAGCTATTTCTCCTGTAGTAGAAAATCCTTTATTCTTCTCCTGTTAGTTATCCTCTGAATCCTATATGGCCTTGACTTCCTTTGATTTCTATCCAGGCTGATCTTCCCAGACCCTTGGCGCTTTGTTTTGGAGTAGCTGACTCTGTACTCCACCACTTTTGGTCCACCTGAAATATTAAACTTTGAGTAGATAATTGTTAAAAGAAGCAAAAATGACTACTAAAATGGTCAACATAATCTCTGGCTATTAGAAAAATGCAAATTAAAACTACATTGAGTTTCCATCTTATTCCAGAAAGGATGGCTATTGTCAAAAAATCAAATCAGAAGAAATTCTGGTGAGACTTCCAGAAAAAAAGAAATCCTTCTGTACTGTTGGTAGGAACATAAACAAGTATAATCACTTTAGATATCCATATGATGATTCCTCAGTAATCTCAAAGTATCATTATGTTCAATCTAGATATTACCCTTCTGAATGTCTTCCTGAAAGAATTGAAGATATCATGCTTAAGCAAAATAATCATTCCCATATTTATAGCAGCACAACTAATAAGAGTAAATCTTGCAAGTGGCCTAGCTGTCCATTAATAGATAAACCAATTTTAAATATGTAGTATTTATAAACAATACACTGTTACTCTGCCATAAAGATGGACAAGCTTGAGTCTTATAGAAAATAATATTAATGATACCATAGTATTAAATATAATAAAAAGACACACAAATTTAAGCTTTGCATGTTTTCTCTTACATGAAAAACCTACATTATAAGTAAATTAAAGAGCAAAATAAAGGGTAGATAACAGCAAACAGAGAGGGAATCATACAACATGGAATGAGACCAAGATACGAAAAGGAGAGACAGGTGAAGGAAAATGTATAAACAATACTGAAGATGTGCTATGTGTACGAATTAACTTTCAATGTTGAATGCAAGCATTAAGTTTTGCAAAAATGTACAATTAAACACATTAATTAATATCTCTAAAAACAAAAAGGGGAAAAGAGGGGCTGGGGAGATAGTTCAGTGGTCTAAGCACTAGCCTAGCAGGCGCAAGGATCTGGGTTCGATCCCTGGTACCACATACCATGCCAGGGCTGGGCACCAAGCCAGCCACCGAAAGCCAGTGTGGTGGCACATGCCTGTAATCCCAGTGTTGGGGAGGTTGAGACAGAAGGATCACTATGAGTCCAAGCTGTATAGCGAGATCCTGTACCAAATGAATGAATAAATAAATAAACATTTTTTAAACGGGGGGGGGAACAGAACACATCACCATAACCATTTTTGAGTTCTTTATATATTTATTAGGTTTACAATGGTTTATATTTCTTAATTTTATCAAAATATAAGATTTTAAACAAAAGAATAAATAATAACAAAGAATTGACAAGTAATTCAAAAGTGTATTTATTAAATACACTGTTTGAAGAACAGTGTTCATCTCTGAGAAGGCAAAAAACAGTATTATAAAAGGGTAGACCCAGACCACAGTGTGTTACCTTTATCTACCAATTCTCCACAATGAACAGCATGATTGTGTACTGTGAACATACTAGAGTCCACAAAAAAAAAAACAAGAACAATAGTGGAAAACTTATTTCTTTTCCTTAATTCCACTTTTTGCTTACACTTAAGATGGAATATTGAATAGCAACTCCATGTGAATGGATTTGGAGCTGTGGATGAAAAAACATGACCGTCTTCTTTAAAAACGTGAAGAAAAGGAAAAAGGAAGCACTAGAAATCTGATGAAAAATAGAGGAACTCAAGCAGCACAGTCACTTGGGGCCAGTCAGTTTAGGAGTAAATAACCCCTCTCATTGGATAGTCACTTAAACAGTTCATATCAGAGTGTGCAAATTGACCTCACAACCACTGAGTACTTAATCTGATGGGAGAAATCATCTTTGGATAAGAGGTCATAAAACACTATATATTAGGAAAACACTGCCATCTATAAGAACAAAAGCTGTAGCCCTTAAAGGAGAAAGTTTCAGTTAGTAAGAAACTTCAGTTTTTGTGAAAGAGTTTCTTCCTTATCACTGTGACTGCATGAAGATAATTTGTCATAGAGAGGAGATTCAGGCATTAATTAAATTAAAACCATAGAAAGTTCAACTTATTTGTTGGTTCATTTAATTATTTATTTTATTTCACAGAAACTAAGTTTCCTAAGTTCTCTAAAATTTCTCAAAAATGTAGTAACCCACTTCATTTTTATTGATTTCTAATCTTTTGAAAGAGAAATTTTAATGTCATATTTCACTAGCATGATTTAATTAAAATTTAGCTTAAATTAATAGTGGAAAAATATGCTATTTTAATTTGGTGTCTTACATAAAGGAAAGTTTTGAAAATAATGTGGATTCAAGAATTTCATGCAGTAGAACTGATAGAAACATAAAACATTTACTAAGCTCTCATTTATCATTTTTCATGTGAAATGAAACGTGTTCTGCATGATAGTGTTCTACGTACAGTTGTAATTTTTAATTTTATGAGAAAAACAATGGTTGCACCTATTTACCTAGAAATATCTCAATTTTATCCTTCTTTATGGCTAAGCAGTACTCCATTATATAAAAAAATACATTTTTTATATCAATTCTTCAGTTAGTTGCCAATTCAGTTGTTTCCAAGATTTAGCTGTTGCAAACTTTGCTGCTATAAACATGGGTGCACATACATCACTGTGGTATGACGTTTTCAAATCTTGTAGGAAGATATCGAAAATGAGGATAGGTGGATCAAATGGGGTATCTAATCCTAGTTTTCTGAGGAATCTTCACACTGAGCTCCACAATGTTTGTACCAATCTACAATCCCACCAACACTGGAGAAGTGTTCCTTTCCCCACAATCCCTCCAGCATTTGTTATTGGCTGATTTCTTGATAAAGGGAGAAGTTTCTCTAGAAAGAAGTAGTCTCAGCATTGTCTTATGTTGCATCTGTTGAATGACGAGCAATGTTAAACATTTTTTCATATATTTATTTGCAATTTGTATTTCTTCCTCTGAGAAGTGTGTATTTATCTCAGATGTAGGTTTTAGGGTTGTCTTTTATCTTGGAGGGTCTGATTTTTTAAAATTCATTACATGTTCTAGATACTAGTCCTTTGTCAGAGGCACTCAAAATTTTTCCCACTCTTTGAGTTGTCTTCTCACTCTATTGACAATTTCTTTGCTTTGCAAAACTTCTTTTTAAAAATGAGATCCCAGTAGTTGATTCTTTGTAGTATTTTCCAGGCTAAGTTCTGTTGAAGAAAATTTGTCTGCCCCAAGTCAAGAGTTCTACCTATTTTCTGTTCCAGAAAATTTAGTATTTCTGTTTAAAACTTTAGATATTTAATCCATTTAAAATTTAGTTCAGTGCATGGAGAGACATATAGATCTAGTTTTAGCTTTTGACATCTGGAAAGGCAGTTTTTCTAGCAACATTCTTTCTAGTGAACGTACTTGGCCTCTTAGTTAAAGACTAAGTGCCTGAGTGTGTTTGGTTTTGTTTCAATAGTTTTACCTATTTTGCATTCCACTAAGTGGAATTTTGATCTATTTTTATTTTATCTTACTGCATGGGATCTTGTTTCTTCATTCATTCTGCCAGTTTGTTTCTTTGGATTTGTAAATTGAGGCCATTTACATTTATGGTTGTAACTGACGCACTGGATTGTACTTCTCACAGCATTTTCCTGTTGTCGGTACCTTGTTTTTCCGCTTCTGTTTAATTGATTGCCCTCACTGGATGGCTTTCTAAAATTGATGTTCTTGGAATTGTGGTAATTCTTATTTTTTTCTAAAATATCCTTCTGAATATTTTGGAGAGTTGGTTTGGTGATCATGTATTTCTTTAGTTGTTCTTCTTATAGAAATATCTTATTTCTCCATTGATTTTGAAAGATAGTTTTACAGGGTACATCAGTCTGGATTGGAATTTTGTTTCTTAATTTACAGCTTGAATCTCTGACTTTCGGGCCTTCTGTCCTGGCCTTCTGTCCTGAGGAACTGAGGGGCATGTGGCTTCTCTGGGGACCGGTCCGCCCTGGACAGCAGTGGTCACAATGTCTACACTGTGATTGTAGCTCACCCTGAGCCACTGTGCGGTCTACTTTGTAACTGAGTGTGGTGGGTGTTCTAGCATAGTAGATTTTCTAGCCCCGTGTACCCCAGCGTAATTCAGTCCACAGTCTAACTCTAACTAACAGCCCCACTGTACACAGCCTGCTATCCCTCACTGTCCTGAGCCATCTTGTACCTGTGACAGCTTCATTGTAGCATATTTATTCATTTAAGTGCTTCTGGGAAGAACAGTAATTCCATGTAACCCATGATGTGAGTTTAATTTTGTAAAGACTGCTTTTATCCCTTGGGAAGGAAATCAGCTTGTTTTGTACATAAGAACTGTTTGGGTTTTTTTTTTAATTAATAAATCCAGCACCACCCATTAAAAAAAAGAAATTCTTCACTCTAAGCTCTCCTTGAGCTGAGAGTTTATGTGGAAAAATATTGTTATTATAATGGGTTTTCCTTTATAGGTGACTTTTTTCTTTAATCACTTTTAATATTCTGTTCTTGGGCAGAATTTCTGGAATCATGATTATTGTATACGTGGGCATAGATTATATGAGCCAGGGCTACCTGGAATTCTCTATGGCTCACTGTTCTTTGCCTGTGTTTGTGAAATTTTCTGGTAGGTTTTTATGGTATTTGCTCTGTCTCCAGCTTTCTCATTAATTTCCATCACACTTCTGTTGTTTTTCTTTCCTTCATCTTGCAGCTGTTAGATCTTTTTTATGATCTCTTGCTATTTTTAAGTATCTTTCTTTTTGTGGTCACTAAGCACAATATTGCCTTCTAGATCTGATATTCTTTGTTATGTTTTGACTCTTTTATTTATTTGGTACAGGGTCTTGCTATGCAGTTTGGACTTGTAGTGATCCTCCTGTCTCAGCCTCCCAAACACAGGGATTACAGATGTGTACTACCATGTCTACTTTCAGTGGTCACCATGGTGTGCCTTGGGTTCCAGGGCTGGCATGGCATGTAGTAGTGGGAATCAAACCTGAGTCATTTTGCTTGGCACACAGAAGTTTAGACCACTGGGTTATCTCCCCAGCCTAGATCTGATTTTCTATCTTTACCTTCTTTCTATCTGTTGTGTATATCTTCAATAGAATTTTTAATATCTTGGAAATATATTTTAACCTGTTCCATGGCTTTTGTTTCTTTCCTATATTGGGCATTCAGGGTTTCCATCATTTTACTGAGCTTTTCTATTTTTTTTATCTGCTTCTACTCTAGATTCATTAGGCATGTTTTCCCTTTTTGTCCCCATTTCATTTCTTACCTTAGAGATTATTCTTTCTATAGCCATGCCCTTTTGTTTCACTTGTGAGGCTATCATTTCAGAAAGATCCAGTGGTTGGCTTCTGGGTTTTTTCTATCTCATTATGCTCTGGGATTCTCCTGGGGGAGCTTGAAACCTGGTTTTGCATTTTGCTTCTGTGTCTTATCATTTCCTAAGTTTTACTTTCTGTGTTGGTGCTTGCAGATTTCTTAGGATTGATAGCTTTATCCCTAATATTGAGGCCTCCATAGGAAATGTCTATTCCTCAGATACATCTTCTAGATGTAGATGGCTCTTGGTCTTTGTGTCTATCAAAGAACCTACTTTCCAAATTATTAAGGATGAAAAGTTGATATTTATTTGTCTCAGTACCCATCTTTTGATACTGAACTACGGTCATGATTATTATCTCAGACAATCATAAGAATAAAATGTTATTTTATTACACCCACTAGCTTCCTAGCACAGTGCTGCTGCTGAAGTGGAGACTCTATCCCAAGGAGCCAAACAAAGCCAGAAGCTAGTGATGAGGTGAATCAGGGCTCTGCTTGAGTACACAGATTACCAGAAGGGGGAACCTTTTACTCTAAGGGGATCAGGATGAAGCCCAACAGCAGAGCAAGCCACTCCTGATATATGTTGGATATTATTGTCTAACTATAGATTACAGGTACCAAATAAATAGTTACCAGTTTGTTAGTCCTTAGACGTGCTTGATGATATTGTTATCGCTACTTGTAGTACAGTTGTGCAGGTGGCACACATATAATCAGTTTTTCTCTCCCACATGAAAACATTGCCAAAGTGAAGATGGAGAACCTCCACTCATCGCACTCACAATAACTTACATGTTGTCTAACTTTAGCCACAGAAAAGGAATTTTTAAGATTCATCAGTAAAGGACATAAGGCAATTTATTAGGCAGAATTTAAAGAGTACACATATAGACACATAGATTTACAAATTATGTTGATTAATGGGCAGCTATATGGTGTCCCCTGAAGAACTTCTCTGATGTCTGGGGAGAATTCCTATATATTTGGTGTCAAATAAACACTTTTAAGTGAGTTATATATGAAAGGAGGAAAAAAAAACTTCATTTCTGTTTTCTAAAACAAATAAATTTTAGCTTCATAATTTTTATTAAGTTCTTTTACAGCCAAATCTATTGACTTAACTGCATGTTAACTGGTATTTTCAGAGAAATAGCTGACTCACACAATCCAGCCAGCGTGGTGTCTTGACAGCATGTACAATGCCTTATAGAAACATTAATCTTCTCCCCTCATAAATGTGTCTCTAATTTTGTCATTTTAAGACTGCTTTCTTTACATCTGTCTATCCTAACAACACTTGAAGTAGTTAGTACATACCAGGATTGTCGTACAGTATTGACATATTTTTCGCACTAAATGGCCTTATCCATGGAGGCATCTGCATTGCTCTTCTTTGGCGAAGGAAGGTTTCTGCCTATGAGTACTCTGATGGCCTGCATCTTAACACCTGTGAATGTAGAGAAGCTTTTCTATCTTTTCAGATCTACTCCGCTTACCATTTCTGGTGTGCTGTCTCACCAGTTGTTGGGCTCCTGTGGAGTGGGTCACATATAGGTCTTCCTCTCTGGTTTTCAGCATGAACAAAAAATTAAATGTAGGGAAGACAAAGGGTGAGGTAACAAGATAATGTTTTCCTATTCGCCCTCCTGGTAACTAAACTTCCATAACCACCTGCCCATACATAGGAACAGAGATAATATTTGCCCCATGCCTCCTGAACTATAGCCCTTAAGAGGTGACCTTTTCATTTATGCCTCCACTTTTCAAGTGATTTTCAGTACATGAAAATGCCCCCTTTCCCTCCATGGGGGCGGATACCAAGAGTCCCAGTACTCGTTATCTTGACTTTCCTCCCTTTTACTTTTCATTTCCCTGTGCCGCCCACACATCTGTAAGCAGTTTCCCTATTAAAACATTCAATTGAATGCTATAAATGGAAATCTCTTTCACACTTGCACATGGACTGATGCAAGGATCATTCAGTGAATTCAATATTAACCCTGAATTTTATACAAAACTTAAATACATATGTACACAGTAGTGACCCACTTAAAGCCATTATTTGTGGAATGAAAGGTTAAGTAAGAGACTAAAGCATTAGGTCACTCTTTCCAGATGGATTTAGTCACCCACTCCTAAGGCCTTTTTTTCACTCCAATTTTATATATTCTTTCTGTGTTTACCACTTTCTTTTTTACTTTCAAAATATTCTTTTATCTTTTTATGACATCTTAGTGACTCATAGATCTGTCATTATTATAGAAAACCTCAGGGTAATAAAAGATCTAAGAATAAAACTTTTAGTAATATAGAATTATATAATGTTCTGTCTCCAGGACCATGTAATTATATACATTTGCTAATATAAGTAGTCAGAAGACCACCCTTGACTTCCAATTTTCAGATAGTAATTTTTTTTTTTTTTTGCAAACTGCCTACACATCCACAATAGGCATTGCTGGAAATAATATTAGATAAAGGCAGCCATAAATTATTTAGACATAAAATATTTTTATAATTCAAATTTCTATTACCTGAGCTCATGGAAGCTATAGTCAGTTAATTAGAAAAAACAGTGACTTATTTTTAGAACATTATATTTTGTAGATTTTTTTCCTCAATTTCTTATGTGAATTTAGTACTATTTGAGAAAATATGTATTCTGTAGAAATTTTAACAACAAATAAATTTTAACACATAAGGAATCTAAAACTATTGTTGCTGCAATATTTTGCTCAAATGCTTTATGACTTCTCAGAAAAGGAATAGAGGACACCATTCTGAAACTGCAGTAAAACATCAGAATTCCCATCCCAACTCTCCGTAAGTGTCATAATGGGCGCTGGGGAGATGGCTCAGTAGAATAAGTGCTTGCCTGGCAAGCAAAAGGGCCTAAGTTCAATGCCAGGTTCTGATAAATAAATAAATAAATAAATAAATAAATAATATATAGTAAACAACTTCTCTAGGTTAATAATATCACTGAGAAAATTGAATTAGAGATTTGTTAAGATCATTTCCACTTTTGATTCCTATATTCTGCCTACAAGTTGTCATTTTTGGCTGGACACAGCAAAAGCTGGGAGTTAATCATGTATTAGAGGTCTGGACAAGGCCTCCGTGGCTAAAGCAGGCCAGCAACCTCGATCTTGGGGAAAACAACCTACCTGGACAATCTCAACTATTAGCGGCTGGGCAACTTGTACTCTGGGATATTAACTTTGCAGTGGTATGAATAAATGCTCCTGCTACCGTTCTTTGGATCCCGTGCCAATCAGGCAGACAGAACCCTCCACCTGAATCCAGTTCTTGTCTTCTTGTCCAAATTTTTCTCATTCCTGCCACACTTTCTCCCCTTGCTACATCAGGAGACCCATAAGTCCCCACTAGTTTTCTCTTCATCACTCAAGGAAGAAAATACAAAGCATTTTAGTTTCTTATAAGAGGAAGTTTTAGCTGGTAGCATAATACGTGATCTTGACCTACTACCTCTGTTTTTCACTGCTCTCCTATTAAAAAGCAAACATGGTGGATATGATGTCCCAGATTTTTTTAAAAAACAAGCATAAGAACTACTAAAAGAATAAAATACTTCTTTAAGGATTATAAATTTTTCATCAAACACAAACAGCATAACTGTATTTAACCCTGAAGTATGAATTATTTAAAATCCTACGGTATTTTTAGTTACTCACTCACTCTGTGGAAATGAGTGAAGAGGAGAATGCAGCATTTGTCTTTTTATCTAGTAGAGTAAGCCCTTCTGAGGGAAGCAAAACCCAAAAGATCAAAGTCAGATGTAAGAATTACTTTTATGAGTGCTAAAATTAATAAATTATAAAAGATTATTAATAATGTGATGTTAAAATTCATTTATATTTACTGTGCCTTTTTCCCTACTCAGGGATAGTTTGAGATTTTCTCTTGCCCAAAACTTCAGCAGGACATTTCGCTGGGTGCTAAAGCTGAGAGCTTGCATGCTTAGAAATAGCTGTGCTGCCCATGGCCTAAGCATCCATCCCAATGTTAATAGTTATTTGATATAAAGTTTTGATTTATTTCCTTTCTAATATCCCCTTAGTCCCAGAAATGGATAATAATTCATTTGTTTAGTCTAGAAAACTGTGGAACATCTTAATTAAATGTACTCAACTATGCTGTATAAACACACTTCAGTAGCTCTCCCTAACACAACGGATGGTAGTCTTCAGTCAGCAGAGGAGGATGACTTTAGACCAGGTTTGTTCTGTCTATAATTACACAGAATTTTCTGAATTTTTTCCCAAATGCAGATCTAAGTTTCTAGTTTTCTTTAATAGCTCCCACACTTTATTGTAAGATCCTCTGTTCTTCCTGTAATCTGTTTTATTTCACTTTCCTATTTTAAGTTTCCTCTTTTTTCTAATTATTTCCCAATAGAAATGAGTCATGATTTGGTGGAACTGAAGTGCTTTCAGCTATGGAAAAGTAAATGGAAATAAATCCTGGAATAAAGGTTTCTGCTGAGTGGAGTTATATAACTGTCACCCGTTTGTTAGCAACCATTGGCAGGGACAAAGAATAGAAATGTAGCAGAATGTTGAGAAGAGAGATTTACGCTTTTATAATGGGATCAGGGAGAGATAGAACTGATGGAAAGAAACAGACTTTGCAGACATCCTAGGTATCCTTTGCCTAGCCATTTGGAGTAACTTGGCCTTCTTTAGGAAAAATGACAGAAGGCCGGAAGAGTGGTTGCTCTTTTGGAGAGACTGTCAGCAGAAATACTGCTGTGTCTGAACCAAAGTGACACAGGACAATGCAGAGATGGAGTGAGGTAACTCTGAAGTCAGCACGTCTCTCGCCTTTCCAGGATGAGCAGGTTGAAGGCCTTTCTATCTTATCTCCTGGGAGCACACATAAATCTTGTTATAATCTTCTCAGTATGAGCCTTACCACCAACTTTACTGATCCTACAGCTTTGCCATCATCAAATAACAGGAGAAACAAGGAGGTAAGTGGTCGATGGACAGTGTTGGATTCTACAGACAAGTGCATGAGATCCTACAGTGAACCTCCACTAGCCCACAGGTGGACCTAAAAATGCTATCTGGAATTTAGATCTGGAGTTGGAAATAAGACTACAAATATTGGGTTATTGAGATTATCATTATCTCTTTCATGCACATCTATAGGATAGGATATTTAATATTTAGGTAATCATCTGGGAACAAAGGCAGTTCATGGTTGACAGGGCTAACTAGGACATTTCTGTATAAAAATTATTTGGATCCTTTAAAACCTTTGCATAAACATATTGATTGTGTTTACAATGTAATTATTGCAAAATGAACTTGACAGAAACTGAGGACTTCAGTTTTTAAAAAGAAAATCACAGAAAAGTTTTCAGATTTTGTGTAGCTACTAAAACAGGAAGAATGTATCTGTATATTCAGAATAGTTAGGATAGATATACAGCTCCATTCTCTTAATTCAGTGAATAGAGAGATTTGTTCTAATAGTGTTTGTGGACAGAATGTCACGTCTGCATCTTGTACAATGAATAAGCACTAAGACAATAATATGCAATGTATTAATTATTGAAACTGTGTTAGTAATTGGTTGTGAAACAGTCTCATTGCTATTTGCTTCTCAATAAAATTATTTAAAAAAATAAATAAATGGAATCTGAAACAATTCAAAAAATAAATAAAAATAAAACAAAATAAGATAGCAAAAAGCCTTTGCATGCCAGCTCTCAGTCTCCAGCTCACCCAGTTGTCTTCACCCCTCAAGACTAGAGCTAGCCTGGTTGGGCACTAGAATGCACAAACAGGGCAGAGAAAGGGTGAGCCCTGTCACTGGGCTCTGGCCCACCAAGTTACACCCACTGCCAGCCTCATGCACTCACGGGCTGCCTCTGGGGACCTGGACTCCTGGCCAGCCCTGCTCCCAGGAGTCCTCAGCTTCCCAGATGCTCCATTCTAACTCTGGGGATTTGTGGTCCTGCGGCTGACTGGCCTCAGTGACCCAGCTCAGCCAGATTGGCGTGTCTCATGTGTATATAATCAGAGCCAGAATAGCTTCTATGTCACAGAGAATGTAAGAATAAAAAGCAGGAAGTGAAGATAGAGATTCACTGTACACAAAATTCTCTAGCTGCAAAGTGCTACTCAAAGGAAAATATTTTCAAAAGAAAGTATCAGAGAAGTATAGACTGACTGTCTTCAAAACCAACAATAAAGCCTTAATTATTGAAATCATCATAATTGGGCATCACTCCACCTCCCCAGCAAGCTACTGCTCAATATATTTAAATAAAGAAACGAATAATGAACATAATATCATTTGACAGTGTTTATTTGCCAGAAAGTAAAATAAACAGGAGTTTATTACCTATTATTTAATAGGGCATAACTATATGAGTATGTTATCAATATTATTATTATTTTTTTCCTTAGGCAGCTATACTTTATTTTCAGTATAAATTAATAAAAATAAAATCTTGCACAATATTTTAAAAAGTAGTATTACGTTAAAGTAATACTTTTAAGAAACAAAGAAAAGTAAAATAACTAATCCACACATTCATTCACATTCAGATATTTCTATCAGACATCCCAGATACCTGCTTTCTTTCTTTC
>NW_004524604.1:14628238-14631612 GCF_000260255.1 Octodon degus | reverse complement strand
TTATACGGAAAGTAGGCTTCATGGTCTCTCCCCTTAATCTGTGGGATACCCTTCAACTTGATTTACTTTCTGTCATCCCTCCTGATTATAAAACAGAAGGGTTATTCTTAATATTTCAAAGAATATTACAGTCATGAAATTGTACTTAGGAGAAAATAGAAAACCCTCAGGACAGCTGACAGCACTTGAGGTTTTACCAGTAGGTAGCTAGAATGCCACCTCTCTCACAGTAGCTAAAAAGTGCAAAGTGTTAACAAATTGAGATTAGGAAAGAAATTGGTTGATTTTGCTTTTTTGTCTTATGTATACACATAGAGTACTGAGATGTAATCTGAATGTAAGTACGTGTACTTTAAAACCTTGTTGACTTAATCAGTTTGATTGGATATGGGCCTAACCATAGGCCAAAACAGAAACACATTCAAATATAATGTAGTTGCTGAGAATCCAATCAGTGTGACAGAATTAACTGCTACTACTTACTGTACCAACTGTGGCTTAAAAAAGCTTTATACAGCCATGTTTCCCAACACGAGCACTGTAGGCGAGGCTTGGCTTCCTGGTTCATGCGTCAGTTATCATCTGGCGGAAAGGGTGATGGTGATATTGTCTGGCTTCCCTTCTGTCTTTGTTTTCCACAGGTCAAACTAGGCTGACGTTGCTCTATTTGAGGTGGTTTCTTATCCGCAGAATCTGAGCTTGATTTTTGTCTAAGAGGTAGAGCTGAGTTCCAGGAATTAAGTGCAAGTGTGCCCGGGGAGATGGCTCAGTGGAATAAGCGCTTCCCTGGCAAGCTCAAGAGCCTGAGTTCAATCCCCGGTTCTGCCAAAAAATAAAAATTAAAAAATAAAAAGTTTGGGCTGGCGAGATGGCTCAGTGGTCTAAAGCACCTACATGGAACAAGCCTGGCAAAGCACAGGGACCACGGTTCGATCCCCCAGCACCACATGCCAGCCAGCCCCGCCCCCTGGAGGGCTGAGCTGGCCACACACACACACACACACACACACACACACTAAATAAATAAATTTAAAAAAAAAAAGTGCAAGTGTGCAAGGCTTTTGAGTTATCTTGGAAGGATACGATGTCATTTATACAGACTATCGTACGTCGCATAGCATCCCAAATGCAAGAGCACGAGAAATAGGCTCTTTTTTTTATAGGAAGAGCTGAAAAATGCAATTTCAAAAAGACTGACCACTCAAAGAAAGAAATTATTATCATCATTATTATAATACACTAGTCTGTAATTGAGAAGGCAGATTGGTTCTTACTGTAATGACTTGCTGATATTCTAATATTTCTTTAATTTTAAGCATTAACAATTTCTACAGATTTCATTGGGTTTCCAGACACAAATACCTGGATATAGATGCTAGTCCAGTTGGTAGGAATTTCTTAGTGTGCTGAACAGAGAACTTTGGTAAATACAAGTGTCTGGTTGTAAACGATTGGTCATCTAGGGAGAAACAGATAATAAAAGGACTGGCACTACTTACTGCTCTGAAAAGCAGTGACAATTGACTAACCACTAAAAGTGTCATTCATGCTTGTAGAGTAGATGCCTATGTTGGGACTGTGTTTTACCTGTCATGAGCAGACACAGAAAGCAATATTCTCTAGACCTGAAACTTACAGTGTTGAAAATAATCTCATTATATAAGAATGTTTGGGCAGAAGTGTTCTAAAGGATTAGGATGATTAATATTTTTCATAATGTTTCATCAGTCCATTTATGTTCAGGCATTTAATATAAGAAGCCATTTCAAATTGATTTTTATGTTGTTAGTATTGTATCATTTGAGATATTTACAGTGGTCTATACAGTCTCCAGTTAGCTCTTGTAGAGAGTATGCCTGAGCACAAGGTGAAGAGAAAAGTAGGACAGGAAGAGGACTTTGGGCTCAGATTGTTCGTGAAAGTAGGATAATGTTGGGAATAGAGGACAAGCCACATCCTCTTAGACTAATACCACTGAGTCCCTGAAAGAGAACTTTTCCCAATAATTCCACATTGAGAAAAGGTTCACATACATTGTCATCCTATTAGGTGCTCCTCCCCAAAAAAGGGAATAGTTTTGTTTTTTTTTTAATTTGTTTGTTTACTTGTTTTATGTATTTTAGTGTGGACTTTACAGAGTCTCATTATACAGATCAGACTTGTAGTGATCCTCCTGTTTTCAGCCTCTGAAGCGCTAGGATTACAGGTGTGTGCCACCACGCCCAGCCTCAATCAACATCTCAGTGTGCCCCAGCGTGGGGCCTGCACAGCATGCTGGGGATCTGACCAAGTCGCTGTGCTTGCCTAAGCAGGCACTTTAGTCAGCTGAGCTATCTCACCAGCCCTGATTTGTTTTACTAGTGAGTTCTGCAGAAATAATGCTGACTACACTCAGCTTTTCTCTTAGTTCTAGAGCCCAAGCAATGTACATCTTGCAGTTACAGTGTGCGTGCCAGGGGCAGGCAAAAGGTACAACCAGGTTTCTGCCTTATCTCATCTTTCTATCTAACATCTAATATTATGTATATTTACACATGTATGTATGTATGAGCTAACGCATATTATGCCAGATTATCATTTAAGCTTTTAAATCATTTAAATAGAATCTGTCCTTTGGTAAATACTTCTATAAATTCTGGGATTATAAAAGAATATTTGCTTAATCTATATCAGTTTTAAGGAACATGAGAATTTTAATTTAATAAAAAAAATCTTCTCACTTTGCAATTTTCTCTTGTTACTTAAAATCTCTTTCATTAATTTGTGAAAAGAAATAACAATCGCCTTACCAAAAATAGAATTATTACAAGGCTTAAGTGAATTGAAAAGAACTAAATCTTTCGATAACATTCAAAAGACCATACAATTATTTTACTTACTTTCATCGAAAACTAAATGGTCTTTGAATGGAGACTCAAACTTTTCAGCTATTCATAAAATTATCAACCATAGAGGAATCTGATTGCAGCTCATTTAACTTACCTAGAAAAACATGCTGCTAAAAAGTTACATTTGCATCAAAATTGCAATAATAGCTGCAAATATTTTTGATCATTACTGAACAAAGCGCCTAATATGTTCACATCAACACACAGGAAGGTCGTGACACTTTTGTAGTTTGAGAATATAGACCCCAGAAATGAGAATCTGAGTTCAAATTCCTAGTAGTTTTGTGTTCTAATCATGTTAAGTAACCATCTATGATTTAATTCACTCGTCTGTAGATGAACATGCACTTCATTGCAGAGTTCAATGTAATAAATATGCATTCAGTGCAATACTTGGCACAGAACACACAACTATTGTAAAAAAAAGTGTTTACCAATTACATTTATTCTAAAGTGTTGTAAATATGCTTAAAATGTTAATGCTGT
>NW_004524604.1:14621559-14627907 GCF_000260255.1 Octodon degus | reverse complement strand
TTGTATCTGTGTATTCAAAGTGGTTAGGATAGATACATAGTTACATTCTCTTTAAGAATAGAATGATTTGTTCTAATGATGTTTGTAAATAAAATCTCAAGTCCGCATCTTGTACAGCAATTAACCACTAAGAAGAGTGTATACAGTGTGTTAATTATTGAAACTGTCCTAGAGATTTGATTTGAAACTGTCTCAATGCTATTTGTTTATCAATAAAATTTTGAAAAAAAAAAGAAAAAGATTCTTTCCCTTTCATAGTATCTATGATACCTTTCAGGTTTTATTTACTCTTTCAGGTTGTTACACTAGAAAAATAATATGATGTTGCACATGTGGATCTGATTTATTTCACTTACCAGAATGGTCTCTAGTTGCATCCATTTACCTAACTGATATGAATTAGCTATTTTGCTACCATAGGTTCCCTACTTTTCCCCTGTTTCATTGCCTGTCTGCTTGGTGGTTCCTATCTGGTACTGTTCTTGAAGTTATGGTCATTTTTGTCTCTTTCTACAATATCTGTCCCTACTCTTTGTAGGGTTGGTTTCATGGTCATGATTTCTTCAGTTATTCTTTGTCATAGAAGTATCTTATCTCTCCACTAAATTTAACAGATAATTTTACAAGGTACATAAATCTATATTGTGAGATTTTTTCTTTTAGAACCTGAAATAATTCACTCTATACTCTTCTTGAGCTGGTGATTAGTGCTGAGAAATGTGCTGTGATTTTGATGGGCTTTCCATTATAAGTGATCTGTTTCTTTTCTCTAACAGCTTTTATTATTATGCCCTTTTGCTTTCTGTGGTCTTGACTATTAGGTGTCTGGGTATAGATTTATTTTGATTATGGCTGGTTGGGGTTCTGTATGCTTCACTTAATTGTGTGTCAAACTCTTTCCCCATGCTTGGAAAATTTTCTGCTACTACTTCTGCAAATAGCCTTTACATGTCATTTGTGTTGACTCCTGCTCTTTTGTTGATTGACAGAAGTATTGACAAAATACTTATGAGTATTTTTTCATTGTATCATCTTGCAGCTGTTGCACTTTTTTTGCTTCCTTGATGTTTTTAAGAGATCTTTCTTTTCATGTTCACTAGCTGCATTGCTATCTTCAAGGTCTAAAATTCTATCTGCAGTTTTATTCAAGTGGTTTTGCCACTTGAATAAATGGACTTCTTAATTTCCTGGATATCTGTTTGCACCTATTTCATGTATTCTAGTTTTTTCCTGTATTTTTCCTAGAATGAAGAATTTCATTTCCTTCTTTTCATTAATAGAAATCTTGCTGGAAGATTTTTTCTTTTGTCACTAAAATCTAATTTGTCACTGAAAATGAGCCTAATAATCAGTCTAGATGAATCCTTCTGACTTGTGATTATTACTATTTTGTTGTCTTAATGTAGAATTAGAGCAATTGTGCTCTACTCTTCAGCAACTATGGTTACAAGTTACTGACACAGTTTAAGTCTGGCACAGCATGTGCATCTTACATCTATTTCTATCTATGTTACTTTATGGGTTGTTTCCCACCAGGATCAAAATTCAAATACTGACATTAGCAAAATTCTTTCCAGCTTAAATATAAAGGTAACTTGCTGTGGATATAGTGATGGGATTTCTGGCTTTCCAGGGCATATTCAACAGAACCTCAGGTCTCAGCTTTCACATTTACATTCATATCATGACCCAACAAGGCTTTTCAATTTACTGAACATTAGAACACATATAATTGGCAGCTTTACTCTCCTTTCTTCTTTTTTCATTTTCTCTTATAGGTCTCAGCCTAAAAGGCCACAGACTTTTCATTTTGGATTGACAGAGTGTTTTCTATGCATCTTTTCTTATCTCTCTGTTGCAGCATATTTTGCTTAAACTGTTTAATTTCTTCCTTTCAATATTTCTTTCAACATATCCTGCTTCATTTTCCTATTGAGGGGGCTACTTTGCAAAGATAGCTAAGAAAATCTGAATAAAGAGTATAAACTGATGTTCACATACCAAAATGATTAGTTGACTCCATTTTATAAATTGAGAGAAATAATCAACATTTCAACAAAGAAACAGTCATTCATAGAAGACAGGTTCAATTCTAAAAGCATTCCTCATATTTTCAAACATAAATGAATTGGTACAGAGTTTTTGGGAAGGGAGAATAGAGGTACTTGTACGTAATATGAATAGAGGCTATTTAATATCAAATCTGCTGTATTCTGTACCTATTTGCTGAGGGATAACTGATAAATTATTGTTTATCTAGAAGTCAAGGCCAAGTTAGCCTCCTCAGAGTTATGCTGAAGCAAGATTGATGCCTTTTCAGTGTGTGTCCAAGCAGAGGGTTTTTTTCAAAGCAAGGTGGAAATAAAGTTCCCTATTACTGTGAAACCAGCCACTTGGCATTTGGTGAGTTTCTTACACATCTTAAATGCAGTGCACAAGAGGAAATTATGAATATTTTGAAAACACATTAAGCATAAAATGATCCTCAGTGCATTAACATGTTCTGTTAGTCCTAAACACTTCATATAACATCTCAGTTTCCCCAGTCCCAGACACAGTGTGTAGCATCAATTGTTTACACATTTAGATGAGATATTTTATATGATATATTGCTCCCATCGTTATATATGAAGTATTAGTTCTTGAGATTTTTATATGTACAAAGCATTTGCATATTTGAATGTGCATGCTATATGTCCAACATTATGAGAAGACTTAACTATTTTTATTGGCTATACATCAGATATTGGTCATCTTATACTAAATTGTTATTTATTTTGGTTTGTGCTGCATAATTAGGACTCAACACTTTTACATTTAAAAATGAGGATGGATATATTTTAGCAAAACAAAAATAAACTGTTCACTATCAAACTTATTATTCTACAATTCAAGAAGCTAAAGTCCATACCAGATATGTGGAAAAAATCTGGAAACTACTAGTCTTCAAATATTTTGAGTTATTTGAACTATTTAGAGGAATTATTCAGAACATCAGTTGCCATCCTAAGTACTATAACATGAAACTCTTTTCATCAAAGAATTGTGAGACTAAAATAAGTAAACACATTTCTAAAATATATAGAGATATCACATTATTATTTATATTCATATACATCTTCATAGCTTCATCAAAAATATAAAGTCATAACTGCTCAATATTGTATCCAGTTTAAGATTTTGCAAAACTTTTTTTAAAAGTACAACTTACTTAGTTTATTCATACTAAATTATACACTACTTTCTCACATGATTTGCTCAGAAATTAAATAGAGGAATAAGGGTTTTTTTTCCAGTCTCTATATGAACTAATATTCTAGCAATTACCTACAAATGAAAATATCTGCACATGGAAACTTTATTTTAGAAGTAGCCCTTGATTATCTTACAATTAAAATTTTGACTGAATATGTTTTTTTAAAATGAATGGGAAAATGTGGATTGAATAGTTGAATTGATAGTATTTAGTTGTTAATATTTGGGAGATATGCTAAAGGAGGACACTGTTCCCCCAGCAAACAAAACAAATAATGCTTAGTATATTACATTCCCAATATCTGGTTAGTCTATTCTAATTTGCCTACCGTCAATCCACAAGAGCTTTATTACGATATACAATACTTTTTTGTTAGTGTCCACATTTGAGAAGTTGACTGATAGTTCTGCAGTTTTATCAGTCCTTGAGAACCTCCTGACAATGAACTTATGTGCTTCCACAATGAATTTCCACCTGTGCGTGAGGGTTTTCAGTAGTGAGACTACCTGAAAATAGATACACATTTCAAGTACATCAACAAAGCCACACAAAAAGAAATTTATTGTAAATGTGTTAGAGATATAAACCTTTCTCATTATTATCAAGAAAATTATTAATTTACCGTATCATATCTCTGGACCCTATTGTGAGTATGAAGTAGTGATAACCTAGGGTAACATGATTGAATTGGTAACTCAATTTTCTATTTAATATTAGAAGAAAGTTTAAACCAGATATTACCACTTGTAAATGATTAATAGAATGATGTAGTTTATTATTAGGTAACATTATACAATTTACTTTATTCATTAGTTATCAAAAAATTATTATGACAAGAAAATTTATTTATTTTTTTAGTTCCTGTCCTGCCTTTATTTGAGTTTTATAGCTTTGAAACAGGTTGGTAGGAGAGTTACAATAATTAATACATTTCATATTGTTGTCTTTGTAGTAGTCATTCATAGCACAAGATGCAGATATGATATCCTGTCCAAACACTATTAGTACAGATCTTTCTTCTTATTGAATTAAGAGAAAGTAGCTATATATGTATCCTAACTATTTTGTATATACAGATACAAAATTGGCTAGAAAATTTAGTTATTTTTTTCTGTGTTTTAGGGAATAGTCTACAGTGTGTTCAGGGTCTCACTACTAGATCAGATCACTCATAGTGTTCTGCCTGTTTACAGCCTCCCAAGAGCTGGGATTACAGGCGCACACCACCACACCCAGTCTCAATTGCCAGCTCAACGCACCCTGGGGGAATGACAAGACAATGACAGAGCACCCTGCGCACCATAGCAGGCCTGGGGAATGACAAGAAAATTTAGTAACAATACAGAAACATTTTAAACTATACGCATGGACTATACACAAGAAAACAGAAAGAGAAAACATAGAATAAGAGAGAAGAGAAAAACATTTTTCTTCTTTGTTATTATTAAATTTATGTTGAAATGATCCATAAAACATGATAAAAACATGATAACTATACATGTTATATTACATAATACCCCTCTGATGTTTTGATACATGTGCATTGTGTAATATTTAAATCAGGCTAAGTGTATAAATTGATTCAAATATCTATCATTTGTTTAGATTGAAAGTATTCAAAATCCTCTCTTCCGGCTGTTTTGAAACATATGGAACATTATTGTAATCTATAATCACCCTCCTGTGCAATAAAAACCAGCACTTCTCACTCCCATCTGCAGGTAATTTATCAAGCAAGATCAAGTTTTCCCTCAGTCCCTCTCTCCCCTCTAAACGCCCCATTCTTGGTAACCCCAGGCCACTTCCACGGCCTGTGGCCATCTTTTGCATGTTCCACCAAGTAGTACACATCTGTAGTACTTGTCTTACTGCTCCTAACTTATTTCACGTACCACGCTCTTCTCAGGTGTATCCCAGTTATCACAAATGACAGGATTGTATTCTTTCTATATGTCTGAGGAGTATTCCATTTTGTATATGTATTACATTTTATTTATCCATTTCTTCATTAATGGAAAGTTTCCTTTTTTCATTTCTTGGCTCTCAAAAATATTGCTGTGATAAACCTAAAAATACCAATGCTTATTTGAGACACTGGTTGCCCTTCTGTTAGATGTATATCCATGCATGGAATGTTCAATCATATGGTAGTTAAATTTTTAACTTTTGAAGAATTCTATGTTGTTTGCTGTAGTGGTTGTATTCATTTACATATTCATGAACAGTGTATAGGGGCTCCCTTCCACCACATTGCCTCCAGCACTTGTTGTCTTCAGTCTTTTTCACAATCCCCATTCTTACTGGGATGAAGGAGTATTTCATTGGTGTTGATTTGTAGTTCCCTGATGACTAGTGATATTCAACATTTGTTTCATATACTTTTGACACCTTGAGTGCATTCTTCTGAGATGGGTCTCTTTAGGTCTGTCCCCATTTTTAATTTTTCATTCGGGTTATTTGTTTTTATTGTCACTAAAGTTTTGAATTACCTAAATATACTCTAGATACCAACAACCCCTTTATAATTTTTTATTTGTGTTCTCTTTAAATTCCTTGGATTTCATTAAAACAGGGGTGTGTGTGTGTGTGTGTGTGTGTGTGTGTGTCTTGAAACCAACCACTGACCCTCCTCCCCAGCTTGTAAAACCAACGTTTATATTCTCCACCTGAATATTCTTCTATGTTGCTTGCCATCTGGTCACTTTCTGGATTCTTGTTTTAATCATTGGGTGAACACATGGTTTCCTGGAACTGCTCCATGTTTTTTTGTTTGTTTTCTGTTGTTTTGTTTTGGTTTGGTTTTTTACTGTGTCAAAGTATCCTTTTTTAAAAAAATAGTTTTTCTTCTTTTTAATTCCTTCGTAGTCATGGAAACACCTGGCGCATCCTCCTTCAGCCAGAGCCCTTCAATCAGACACAATCTCTGGCTGATGGACCTGCGATGTGAGACAAACATGGTAATGTGCCTGTTTTCTTTTTTCTCTCTCTTTTTTCCCATAATTTTATTGAGAAACAAACACCAATGAGACAGTTTCAAATCAAATTGGTAGGAAAGTTTCAAGAATTAACACATTGCATACATTCTTCCTAGT
>NW_004524604.1:14618361-14621459 GCF_000260255.1 Octodon degus | reverse complement strand
TTCCTATCCAGGAGCATGGGATATCTTTCCATTTTCTGAAATCCTCTAGGATCTCTTTTTTAAGAGTACTGTAATTTTCCTTGAAAAGGTCTTTGACTTCTTTAGTTAGGTTAATTCCAAGGTATTTCATTTTCCTCGGTGCTTATCAATATTATTATTAAGATGTAGAATGGACGAGCCCAATTCCTGGACCCAGACTCCAAAAATTTAAATTTTATCTCCACTTTTAAATTTAAAATTTAAATTTTAACCTCTCAGGACTCACTTTTCCTACCTGTAAACTAGAGAAAATGGCATTAATCTTACAAAATTTACGATAATTAAAGCAACCAACGTATGTAGGATACATGAAATGCAGCCAATAGATAGTAAATAACTTTTTTAAATAACTTATTTGAAAAAATTAGTCTTTTTTTTTTTTTTTTTCGGAATCGGGGATTGAACTCAGGCCCTTGCACTTGCCAGGGAAGTGCTTATTCCACTGAGCTATCTCCCCAGCCCAGTCATAGTTATTTTTAAGACAAATAAATGTACTTCAGAATGTAGACATAGTTTCTTTGTTGCCAGCCCCAAAACAGTATTGTCTTCCTCATATTGTCTAACAAGAAAATAAAACAGACACCATAAGTTCATTTTTATAAGATATACTTAGGTCGTGTACAATGGGAAAAGCTGTGATATTTCAAGATGTTTCACCTGAGCAGGGCTTATGGGCCAGGATTTTGCAATGACCCTTAAGCATATATTGCTAGCTGTCATCACGAACAGAAGTAAGTGCTCCTCTGTCACTACTTGGGAACAGTATCTGATGACAAGCGAGACCTCGAAATCTTCACATGGTGATGGTTACAAACCAGGAAATGGAAAACGAAGCAAAATCAGAGAAGCAGATGTCCCAAATCAGAGGCCAGCACAAGACCTCACAGAAAGATAGAATGACTCACAGCTCTGAGTTTCCTAGTTCAATGTACAATGGGAATAATTTGTCACCGAATTAAATGACATTCCAGGACAGTCCATGAGATGGTCCAGGTTTTCCCATGAGCAGTTCATTAAGTGGAGTGAAGGAAGGTGGAGAGATACAGAAAGACAGGAACCCTGGGATTATGAAAGTTTTAGCCGTGAAAAATAGGAAACATTTCTGTACAGCTGCATCTTTCATCTCTGCAGGTCTTTTACTCTCTACAGTGCACAATGATATTGAAATGTGAGGTTTTATTCAGCAATTTTGGGCGTTTTCTTCCTCTTTAAAGACATAATTAGTGCTTAAATAGACATATGATATATATATATATATATATATATATATATATATCATTTAATATCCTACAGCTTATAAGTCAAGGCATGAAGTAACAGCTCTGCCTGAATGATTCTTTCCATAAAAATCTCATAATCTCTGTAGATCCTATGATCGTTTTTTTAAGATTAAAAGTTTTGAGTGATTATGCTATGTCAGTCACTGTCATAGACAAATGGACATCGACAAATGACCTTCATCCACATTGAAGGCCCAAAGTTGGGCGGTCGTGTTATCCTTATTGCATAGATGTCATTTCTAGCACGTAAATCTACTTTTGAATAGTGAGTTCATCAGAATCACACAGTTCATACATGTGGATGTGAAAATCCAATCTCAGATCAGACTGAACACATCCTCAGTGCTTGGGCTTCGCAATTACGTTGCCCTCCAGGGAAGCCCTTCATTGAGAGGTGTGTACTGACTTTGTGTGTGTGTTAAATCCACTTGGATATCTTTCATAAATCCTGATGCTTTAGCCACACCCATCACCATCTTGGTGAAAATCTCTGGCGTATGAATCAGGCATTTGTAGTTTTTAACATTCCCTAAGAAATTTCAAAACTCAAGTAAATTTGAGAGAAATTCTCAAGTATTTCATTGAAACAAAATTTGAAAACTTCAAATTTTGTTCTTTATATGCAATTGCAGAGGAGAATCTATAGTTCTCATAGTCTTCTACTTTCATAAATGTAAAAATGTTGTTGAAATTATTATGTAAATTCTAACAATTTTTATTTTTTTTTCTTTTCAAAGTTTTATTGATAAACATATAGCAATGAGACAGTTTCAAATCAAATCGAAAGTACAGTTTCAACAAATAATACACTGCATATATTCTTCTTAGTGGTTAATTGCTGTACAAGATGCAGACTTGTGATCCTACTTACAAACACCATTAGAAAAACTCATTCTATTCATCAAGAGAATGCAACTATATATCTATCCCAACCACTTTGAATACACAGATACAAAATGGACATTCATAGTTATACCCCAATTTTTTTTTAATTTCCGATGTTGAATATTATAGGTGTGTAAACTCAGCAAAATATTCTAAAAGAGTACAGAAGCCCATAATAGCATTAGGTCTTCTGTTTAATTGGCAATGTCAGAAATTATTGACGTGAGTCCCCCACAGCTCAACATAACAACATGGCTTTACTTCCTATATTTCATCTTCATACTTTTCTACTGGATGGTTAAGACCAAGGTAAAGCAGAACCTATGCAACAAGAGTTGTAGCTTTTTGGTTTGAGAAGGTCAGTGAAATGCCCTCAAGATTTATCCTGAGTCTAACAATTTTTAAAACTCCAAAATCCTCATAGGAAGACTTAATCCAAATGATTTCTTTATACATACTTTTTTTTAGTTTATTTTAATCATAAGTGAATGTACAATATTCTACCACATGATGGTTAAAGACTAGATATTTTGGGGAAACATGCAGAATTTTTAATCTTGGCTTCACCTCTAAGCTTGGACAACTCAATCTAATTGTGCCTCAGTTTTATCATTTGTAAAATGGGTCAATAATACAAACCAACTTGTAGATTAATGTAAAAATTAAATTACATGGAAATAACACCTATCAAAAATTCAATATTTAGCTATCATCACTATTATTTTCATAATAGAGGAATCAGAAAAACAGAGGAAATATGTGCCAGAAATAAATATAAGAATGAATTTTCCTCCATCCTACACAGACTCACTAATGAACTAATGACCTTATTACATCTTGCAGACCCTTTTTCAACAGGAACGATATTTTTTCACATTTGAACCAGCAATTTCT
>NW_004524604.1:14607504-14618261 GCF_000260255.1 Octodon degus | reverse complement strand
CAGTATATAGGCCAATCTTTAGATATTGTAGGTAAGGGGCCGGGAGATGGCTTAGTGGAATAAGCCCTTCCCTGGCAAGCGCAAGGGCCTGAGTTAATCCCAGGTTCCACAAAAAAAAAAAAAAAAAATAGATATTGCAGGTAATTGCCAAACCACTTCTATTTATCATTTCTCTTGTGTATTTCAATTACAGGCAATAGATTTATTAGATCCTTGATGACAAACAAATGCTTCTGAAAAGCCTAGAAGATCCAAGCATTTAAAAGTAATCATATTACTATACTGACTATTAGTAAAAGATGTTTGTAATTTAGCAGTATTAAATGGCAAGGATTAGTAAGAGACAGAACCAATTCTGAAACATTTTTCTTTCTTCTTTTTTAAAGAATGTTGTTTTATCATAATTATAAATATTTAAAAATTTATTTGTAAATTTTTCCAGCACAATTTAACTAAGAATTTAGGATATATATATATATGGAGAGATGGAGAGAGAGAGAGAGTTGAGACAGAAAAATGTTATGACAATCCACAACACTATTTCATAGTTTCCAAATTTATTCTTAAAAGATCAGAATTAGCTGTAACAGGCACTTCATTACCATTTGCAAAGTTCACCTGGAAACCTGACTGAGTGGGAGAGTTCATTAACCTTTTAGCTCACAACCAAGATTGGATAATTACTATAGAAAGCCCACACTTGAAGTACTCTTCATCTTTACATTCAGCTCAACTAATCCTTTTATAATTTAAAAATATCTCTAACGTAAAAGAATTTTGAAAGTTATACTATAATGTTGGTTATATATCATTAATCTACAAGGAGGACCACAACGTGGACAGCACCGCACATGGATTTTTCTCTGTGTATGCTCTTTCTCTTCCTCTTCTTATAAGAACACCAGTCCTGTTGGAATAGTGCCTACCTGTAAAAGATTATTTAGCTTTATTCCCAGTGAGAGCCTTGACCACGAAGTAGAGTCTTGCTAGAGATTGGAGCTAAAATATATAAAGTGTAAAGGGTATTTTTAGTCCATAATTGTATTTCATATAGAAAGTGGAACATCAACCTTTATTAAAAATAAGCTTATTTTATCTTAATTCATGAACATAAATTTTGGTTTATACCATCAATGTTATAATTAACATAGAAACCCCAGATGTGCTAAAACTAGCAAAAGGGTAGTTAAGCATGAAGATATATGAATAGACACTAAAACTAATAACTCCATACAAGCATTTTTATTTGGGTATAGAGGATTCCATAGCTAAATAACTAAAAGAATACAAAGGTTATAAGACGTAAACATGTGAACCGTAAGCTTAGAGAAGCAGATATATCAAGGGAGACAGAAAATTATCCTACACACATTAGTCGATTTTCTCATCACTGGCAACAATCCCTGATATCTGCAACTTAAAGAAGCAAAGGTTTAGGGGCTGGCCAAATGGCTCAGCAGACTAAGTATCTCCTTAGACAAATGCAGGGACTGGGGTTCCATTCCTGGCACCACATGCCAGGCTGCCCATGGGGCCGAATTAGTTTAACAGATGGAATCTGGATGCAAAATGACTGACTGAGCTGGCAACAGAGTCCGGGAGTAGTGGTACATGCCTGTAATCCCAGTGCTGGGAAGGCTAAAAATAAGAGGGTCACTATGCGTCTGAGCTGCGTAGTGAGACCCTGTAACAAATGCATAAATAAAAACTTTAAGAAAGAAGGAAAGGTTTATTTTGATTCATCATTGTAAAGATTTCACCCCACAGTTCACTGGTTTCAAGGCAGGGCAGCGTGGCAGAGGGGCACTGGAGAGGAATAGCTGGTCACTGCACTGCACTGGAGACAGGAAGCAACCATAGAGTCTTGATAACTCTTATTAAGTGGATGAACCTGTAGACCTCAATCAAAGTACACGCACACACACATACACACACACACACACACACGCACACAAACACACACACACAGGGTCTGTTACTGTGGAAAAGGAACATCCGAAGTAACAAGTGAGTTGGCTTCTGTGATTTACCACTAAAAAAAGGAAAACACTCCACCAATGTGACACTTTGCTCACACGGAATATTGGATGCAGTAAGAAAACCACAGGACAGGGAATTAGTTTAACAGACAGAATCTGGACGTAAAATGACTGACTGCATAAAATTACAGCTAAAGATGAGGATAAAGTCATGAATTCAGCAAGGTGGCCAATTATAAATTTAGATTGCAAACATGTAGTTCACCATTAGGAGTTGGGTTCCTGATCACAAGAAAAATGATTAGAATGTAAAAAGGACCAAAGAAAACCCAAACATCCTGTAAAGTTTAAATATTTGGGATACAATGTTGATTTAGTTGGTTTTTAAGGAGAGGTCAGGTTTTTGTTTTTGTTTTTCCACATAAAATAGAAACATGAAATGTGTGGTTCAGACATAAAATTTAGTGAAATGGCTTTCTAACAACTGATTCAATCTGCCAAATATAATTTTAAACCAAATATTTCTGCTATGTATTCTATATTCTATAGATCAGGTACATAAGGTTACTCTAGACTCAAACTCTAAAAATAGACTTTAAATATTGTTTAAATTATAATATTATTTCTGCAAGAGACTTGAAAATACTATCATTGAAACAGATTTCACATAAAAATTGATTACATTATAGTGCAAAGATGTTTTCCACTGCGATGCCAACAATTTTGCTCTTTTGTCTAACACTAATCTAATAGGCAACAATTCAATTGGCAAAAGCAAAAAGAAACAAGAGAGGAGGAATAGAAAAGAAAGAGAAAATAAGAAAGTTTGCTGAGTTAAAAGTAAAGAGAATATAAAGGAGATGCCAAGTAGTGAAAAGATAAATATTTAAATATTACTAAGTTCCTAAGTTACTTGTTCCAGTCTGAAGACTAGATCAAAACCATTTATTTAGCTTTACACTTTAGCTTACATTAATTAGAACCAAAAGAAAAGAAAAATAATACAGAAGGAAACTGGCATGGCAAGAGGGGAAAATGGAAAGAAGGGCAAAAGGGAGAGAAAGCTGCAGTGTTTGATTCAAAAATCAAATGTGTGCTTTTTTTATTTACTTAGAAATCCTGGATGAACTTAAAAGGCCATTGTCTTTGAAGACACTATGCTTTCACTAAGCAGGGCAGAAAAACAGTTTGCTGAGGTTTTCTGATTGCGTTGCACAGTATCTTGCCACAGTCTCATATGTGTTAACAGAAATGGAATTTAGAAACTTCTTTTAAGCTGGAGACATAGCTGAGCACCACAGTGCCTTACCTGGCAAGAATGAGGTTCTGAGTTCCACTCCTAGTACTAAAAACCAGAAATTTATTTAAGTTAGCTTACCCCTCTCCACCGCCAGCCATGGCTCAACAAAATCTCAGTGACAATTTCAGATTAAATGATACCTTCCCTCAGCCTTCCCCAAAATTCTTTTATTTATTTTATTAAAAAACAAAATTTCACAGCAAAATAATAAGAGAACAACAATAACTAATATATCATGTACCATCTTCAGTAGTTACTCCAAGTGCAAGACATTGACAAAAATGATTCTCTCTTTCAAAGGAGAAACAAATATTAGTTCAAAATTTTTCATTCCAATGAACTAAGAGAAACTAGTAGCAGAAATGAAACAGATAACCATATACATTAAAATACTTTTGGAACAATAGAATGGTCAACTTGGGGAAGCTTCGGAACCTTTCCCCATTTCCTGTTTATCTGTTTCCATGTTGCTTCTCATTTCCATATAAGCCATCTCATGTGAAGGAAGTCATGTACTATTTAAATGTGCATCGGACTTACTTCACTTAACATTGTGTTCTCAAGTTGCATCCATTTACCTAAAAATTCCTAAGGTTTATCTTTTCTATGGCAGAGCAGTACTCAATTGTGAGTAAAGTTGGGGTTCTACATGCCTCGCTTATCTGCATGCCAAATTATTTTTCCATGTCCAGAAAGTTATTTTATGGCTTTTTTGTTCTCTTCTAATTTTTCATTAATTCCATTTACCTTTGTCTTAGTCTTCTTGAGTAATCTAGCTGTTGTTCTATCTATTTTCATGTAGTCTTATTTTTCTAAGGTATCATTAATTTATCATTAACTACAGCCTTGTACTGTGGATCTGACACTGTCTTCACATCGGTCGCTTGTGCAGTCCATACTTTCAATCATATTTTTAATCATCTAAATTTGCTTGGAACTTTTATGGGCTCTTATTCTTTTTTATGCATGGCATTCATTTTCCCTCTTGTTCTTTAGCTCCGCTAGATTTCTACCAATGTCTTTGCTAGACTCAGTCATTTGTTCCACTAGGGTCATTATCAGATTAGTTATATCTCCTTTAAATTTGCCAAGCATCTTTTTCAACACTGATAACATTCAGAGATTTTTTTTCTGGATAACTTGTGATTTCTTCAGTGTCCCTCAGATCCACTTTGGGGCAAGTTGGGAGGTGTTGTAGGCTTTGGTGCCTTGTCTTTTCATATTTCTATTTTATGTTTCATTGTTCTCTTGTACGGGGATACGAAGCTTCTGTGGCCCAGTGACCAGTTCTTTTGGAGTGAACCACAGTGTTGTTTATGACCCCTGGGCAATCCATACACTGACATGCAGAGGAAATCAGTCGGCAGCAACAACTATGCCATGTTGGCTATAGTACTAAAGTCAGAAACAATAGTAGTGTCAACTGGATACCCAGGAAGCACTTGCAAACTGCTCTAAACCAGAGCAAAGAGGTCTATTCTATTGAAGACACTTAGAGAACTCAAATACCAATCAATGGTAATTCAAACCAGTAATTTCTTCTAGATGTAGGCAGTGGCACAAGAACTCAAGTACACACTGGGCCATGTATCATTTCCTTAAGGTCCGTTCCCTGTGAACTGGCCTCCCCCCAGAGTTTAAAGGGCCTGTACAGGCTTGTGGCCTAAACCCAAGCCTCTCAGATCTGGGAGATCCCTGTTTAGTTCTTTTCCTCTTCCCAAGCTGCCTCCCATGCCTCTGGTCTCTGTGGTAGGCTAACTCTTCAGTCCTGAAATGAAACTCTTGTCTGGGTGTTGGTCTCATCTCCAATCAGGTAGTCCATTAGTTGTCACTTCTGCCACCCTGTGCTGTGGAAAATCCAGGAGCAGAGCTGGCTATGATTTGGCTGTCACTCACCTCTTACCTCCTGTGCTAAAAGTGTACAGCCCAGACACTGACAATGTAGTCTGGGCTAGTGGACATGCTTGTTCTGTAATTGTTCCTGCTGCTCCAAAATTCTTAGGCTACAATGAATAGACCTTTTGGGTATTCTTCTCTATTGGAAAGTCTTCTTTTTCTATTTCTAATTCTTTACTTATGCCCAAATCACTGCAATTTATTTTGTCATTTTTAATCAGCAAACATACATATAAATACACGCATTCATGCTATTTAGACACACATTTATTTATATCTGTATATCTACATCTACATCTACATACAGATATATAATATTCTCACATATACTGAGTTGTTAGATACATTCTCTTCCCTAGTTCTATGGCAGAGAAAAGAGGAAAGATTTGAATTGTTGTAAGGTAATGTTTCAGACAGAAGGTAGATGGCTAGAACCATGCATAGACCAATCAAATAGGTGAAAGAATCCTCCCCAAGTGGATACTTTCATATTTTTAATAACTTTTAAATGATATAATAATTCTTTGTGACAATTCCTCAAGTGCATAATTATATAAATTACTTTATGAAAAGCTTACATAATTCACAAGAAACATTTTGTGAAATAATTTCACCTTTATATGAAAGGTAGAGATTCTTCAATATAAGAATTAATACCACACTCTGCTTTCTTTTCCTTTTTCTTCTTCAAATACTGTTACTGTTAGGTGTCATTTCCTTGACATGTACAGTCTAGACTGAGAAAATGTTAAAAGGAAAATAGAAGCTATCTCCCCCAAACTCATATTTTTTAAGGAAACACTGTCACACTAATACAATTAGAGGGAACAATTTTACTAGTTCACAAAACACATTGGTAATCAGGCTGGACTGTACCCACTGCCTTGTCTTCCAATTCTATGCTGCTTTCACAGTAGGTTGTACCATAACTATCTGAGAAAAATATCCACATTTAGCATATAGATGATTGCTGATAAAAGTTGAAAATTACTATTTTTCTTTCACTTTTGAAGATATAATAAATGCAGAGAAGTTTTTAAGTTTCTACAAAAGTTTGCATTTAAACTAAAAACATGCCTACGTCTGTGCATCTGTCCTTGGAACTTAAGGTTTGTGGCCCAACTGTCCCTACGCCAGATGACTAAATGAGTCTATGTACACAGAAATGAAGGGCTTATCAGGAATCATGTTCTTGTGGTTTTGTATACTGGTTTGATTTATTTTGCCTATTTGCTTTTGTTTTTGTTTCTTACCTACCAAATTGCAAAGTGAGAGATGAGCGGAATAAGACAGGGCGAGTAGAAAGGTTCCTGGCCCCATTGCACGGAGCCAGTCTAGAGCAGCAGGGAGAGGGCAGGGTCTAAAAGAAGCTGACAAAATACATGCGTGGACTCTGTGAGACTAAACTTAAGAGCAAATGTAGCTGCTTTGATCAAGCCCACTGCAGAATTATAGAGCATAATTCTGTTACTTTTTTCTTAGTAGAGTATATTTGAGATACATACTATGAATCTTCTTTCTGGGGTGACTGGTGCATGCTCTCAACTTCTGATCACTTACATTTTTCATTCCTCTGCCCTCTCCACCTTACTCAAAATCTTTTTCCCTTCTTCCCAAAGACTAGCTCCCTGTTTTCTACTTCCTGTTTTTATTCTGATCTTTAAATTATTGTATATCTGGATTTCTCATATAAAACATGTAATATTTCACCTTCTTCCTCTGATCTATGTCACTTAGCACTGTGGTCTCAAAGAGAATCTCATTTCCTATTAATAACTCTGATTTTATCATTTTCATGGCTGAGTAACTTTTCAATTGTGAATTGCAGTGCCGTGAATACGGGCGCTCATGTATGACGACAATATGATGACTGTAGCCCCTTCGTGAAGATACCCAGGATAGGAATAGCTGGGCCAAATGGGATTTCCACTTTCAGCTTTCTGAGCAGCTTCTATGCTGATGTCTTCATGGTTATACTTCTGTTGCAGCTCATTGTGCACAAGGGTTCTCTTTACCCCAGAATCTCACCAACACTTCCTGTTCCTTGGGTCTTTGATAACAGCCATTCTCATTAGAGTAAGATCTTTGATAACAGCCATTCTCATTAGAGTAAGGTGGACTCTCTATATTATTTTGATTTGCATTTCTCTAACAGTAAAGATTGTCTACATTTACTATAAACCTATGAGGCATTTGTACTTCTATCCATGTCAATTGTCCACGTTTTTATCCAGTCTTTTACTTGGGGTGCCTAATAATTTAAAATTATTTAGGGGCCAGGGAGATAGCTCAGTAGAATAAGTGCTTGCCTGGAAAGTGCAAGGGCCAGAGTTCAAGCCCTGGTTCTGAAAAAAAAAATATTTATATATTCTAGATACTATTCCTCTGTCCAAGGATTAGTTGGTAAAATATATTTTTCCATTCTAAAGATTGCCTTTTCACCCTCTTTTTCATTTCCTTTGCTGTGCCGAAATTTTTCAATTTAATATCCCATTTGTTGATTCTTGGTATTATGTCTTACACAAGTTGAAGTTCTGTTCAGGATGTTTTTGTTTATGGCTGTGTCTTTAAGAGTAGCACCATTTTTTTCTTCTAGTAGATTCAGAGTTTCTATTTTTATATTTGGATCTCTGAACCATTTTCAGTTGATTTTAAAATAAGATGAGAGATAGACATCAAGACTCATACTACATTCACATCATCAGCTTTGTCACCACCATTTGTTAAAGACCTATCTTCTCTAAAGTGTGTGCTTTGGCCCCTTTCTTAAAAATTTGAGTGTTTGGAAATGGTTTGGGTTCTGAGTCCCCCAAGAGACACAACCCTGTTTCAACAAGGTGATATTTAAAAGAGTGCACGTCCATGCATTATCTTCATTTTTTGTAGCTTAGAAGTCTGTCACCAACCAGAAAATTGCCAAAGATTTCTTCAAGGTAAGAAACATTAGTGGTGAAGGTAAGTCACAACTCCCACCCAACACTGTTTGTGGATAACAGCAAAAGAGGTCGAATAGAAGGACAAAAACAGCTCCGCCTGAGCACTCCTCGGGACCACATCATTGGCCAGACCTTGTTCGAGGGCCCTCTAACAATACAGATGCGAAGCATTGAGCTACAGCGTGTGAATAATTGTGTGATCATTCAAAGCTAGCGGGTTCTAATTAATTTGTTAATTTATTAAATTTTAGTTAACAAATCATAATTAAATGCTTAGTCCTGCTTCTCATAGGAAAAGTCACGCTTTTCATAGGAAAAGAAAAATGTCAATTGAATCACACATTTCACAATGATTTGATCAAATGATAAACAATTAAATTATTTTAAAAAGCATATGCCTTGGTAACATGCTACATATTCATACATACAAAAATGTTAGTTATCTGTTGTCAGTAACTGGGTAATATAACCCATGTTTGCCTAAATGTAGTTTTTGGTAGATAGAAGATTTGCTTTCTGACAATTCTGAATTTAGAAAAATTTTGACTTGATTCAAAACTGCTGACAGTCTCTCAAGTATCAACAACATATCTTCTGCAGATAGTTATAAAACAGACATAAATATAAATGCAGGCAAAATAAAATTCCAACTCAGACTTGGCTGGCAATTTTTAGTATCTTTCTCGTGTCTTTCAAGGTACTCATCTTCAAAGTGAATTTCCTTTCCATATTTTAACCTTCCCAGTTAAAGTCAAGCTTCCAAAAATATTGGGCTTGTGAAACAGTTGACTATGACTATCAATCACTTCTTAAGAAATGTGAATGAAACAGGAAATAAAGTTCTAGAATAAGAAGTGAATCCTAAGCTTGTATGTTTAACTCACAAAGGCACTAGTAAGTCTGAGAACTTTCTTGAGACATGCTCAGCCATAAGTGAAGACAGACATCTGTGAGTAGCCCTGAGATGAACGAGGGTGGAAACTATTTTACATGCGCTATAAGACAAACCCTAACCCACTCACCTGCCTAGACAAGGCCACTGGGAGAAAACACTGAAGAATTTTCCTAAGCTCCTTAACTTTTAGAGAAAGCCCTTTATTTTTCTTTCATCATTTTACTTCACATGTCAGATATCCAGGATGCCTGACCTTTAGCTGATAAAGTATTTTTGTTAAAATTTGAATTAATTTAATTAAATATTATTAAAATAGGCTGTATTGAAGTAATGAATATAGAGCCGATATTCCTATTTTTACATTTATCAAATTTGTAAAGAGAAAAAGGCAACAACATGATCCAATGGACTAGGAACAAGATAATAAGAAAAGATAACCCACAGAAACCAAACCAAAGTATGAAAAGAGGTTGCAGTTTTTAATAAGTACTTTCTGTTTGCTATAACTGTATATAATGCCTATAAGTCTCTCTCTCAATTTTTTTGAGAAAATTTTCCTACTAAGTTAAAAACCGAAAATATGTGGTTTTAATTCCCAAAATTAATGGGAATTTTGAATAAAATGTCTGAGAATAATATTTGAAAATAAATAGTTTAAATATGCTTAAATTATCAAAGTGTTAAGAGAAAATACAGAACTTAAATCAAGACACATGGGTAATCTAGGACAGTGATCTTAGAACTGGGGGTCAGCTTTCTCATAATGGCATTGCACTTAAAGCAGAGACTGGATAACCAGTGCATTTTGCTGCAGGCCTGAGGCTGGGCAGATGCAAACTAGGTTGGTGACAGGGAGACAGAACCGTGGAGGTGGGAATGAGATATGGAATTGGGGGGCAATGGCTAGAAGGCAAGGGAATGAGAGCTACAAAAGGATCAATCTGCACCGTGTATCCCTAGGAATAAACAAGAAAACAAAAAAAGAGAGAGAGAAAAAGAAATTGGAACCATCAACAGGGGATACATTTCAATGATACTAGCAACCTGAACTCTTTTCTGTAAGTCTGGGTACACACATTTTTTATTAATTCCCAGCCATTTTTACATCAAAAATCATTATAAACTCAGTATGTGCAAATTAATTAAGTGCTATCCTCTGATTTGGCAAAAAAATTTCACACTTCCCACTGGAAAAAGAATGCGTTCTCTATTCCTCCTTTTACCTTTCACAGCCTCAACTCTCCTCAATAATTATTTTATGGATAAACATATATTTTTAGTATAAAGACAGTCATCAATATGCTTAATGGTTTATGACATATGTAAATTTTTTAACATTCATATTCTATATGTTGGAAACCAAATTATAGGCAATTAAAACTAACTAAATTATAGGACAGAGATAAATTAAAAAGAATTGCTTTATTTCTAAGGCTAATATGTATTTTAACAAAATAATTATGATATATTTTCACTAACTTCAGTATTGCTTTTAGCTCCTTCATTTGAGATTTTATCTAAAGCATATTTGTATTTATAATATATCTGTAGTCATAGAGCCACAATGAATATTTTATATTCTTCCTAGTTAATTATGTCAAAATAACTAAATTAATTGAACTGCATGAACAGACAGACAACTTGTAACAACATTTCCAGTTTGTTTAAAATATAAAAGCTGGGGCCAGGGAGATGGCTCAGTAGAATAAGTGCTTGTCTGGTAAGCACAAGGGCCTGAGTTCAATCCCCGG
>NW_004524604.1:14604284-14607404 GCF_000260255.1 Octodon degus | reverse complement strand
GCTTTTTCACTAAAGTGAAGATCTAAACAAAGGTTGCTGTGGCTGTTTAGGGACATTTTAAAGCACAGGGACCCCTTTAAAGTCATTTTGTCCTTGTTTATTCTCTGTTATTCTATACAATTATAATTTTAAAAATTTAAAATCGACATTCTGCAGCCAGGGAGATGGCTCAGTGGAATAAGCACTTCCCTGACAAGTGCAAGGGCCTGAGTTCAATCCCCAGTTCCACCAAAAAATAAAAAAAATAAATAAAATAAAATCGACATTCTGTAAAATTATTCGTTTTGAGAATCAAGTCAGCCTTTGTCAGATGCCTGGTCTTAGTAAATAAGATGTTTGTATTCTTTGATGTCACTGCCTTTAATTTTCTAAAGTGGAACAGATGTTCTCTGTGTATAATAGATACGTGTCTACATGAACCTTTCATTTCTACAAACAAACTTCTGAAAATATGTGCCTTCGTGTAGAAAATAGAAATGCTTCTGCCATAGTTTTTCTTCACAAACACAAGAATGAAGTTAAGATGACTGTTACAGTTGTTACATTTGTTAGGGGTAGTTTAAACTCGTGGTTTTGAATATTCGTTACTCTATCAAAGAGACGATGTTCAATAGTCTATATTATTTCATTTTGCAGAAAACCCATAAACACAGTAGCCAAGGTGGCGAAATACATCATCTTGAGGCTGTGAGGGGCCTGCTTCAGAGGCAGCTGCCCCGTCAGTTCTCCGCACACCTTGACCCCTGCGTTTGCTGGGCTCCGTCCTCTCTCTGGGCCCGTGCGCTGCGGGCGTCTTCCACTCACTGTCCTCACTGCCACAGCTCCCTAACTGCTCTCCCAGCTTCCTTTATCCAGGCAGTCCGATCTGCCCCGACAGATGCAGAGTCCCCCAGAATTGTTCTAATTAACTAAGAGGCGCCTCCAGACACCGTGTTTCTAAAGTTAAAACCCACATAAGCGAGCTCCCATGCTCTGCACCTCCTTGGACAGCGTCACCGCATGGTTTTCCTCTATAAAAGTCCCTGGAAGAGACAGCTTCCTGGGGACAACCCACTCAGGCCCCCCTCCTGTCTCTCTCTCGGATAGGAGCTTTCTTTCCCCCAATAAATATTTTCTTCTCATTAAAAAAAACTTATAACCATATTTTCATAAATGTCTTCCTATCTCCTTTGAAAATTCATTTAGAACCACGTTGATTTGTCCCCTGAGAAATACAGTCATCTTCTTGTGACCTCCCCCCTTTTCCATTCCCGCATTTAAACTGCTATCACATCCACTTATTCTGCATCCACTCCACCTCCGTAGTTTAGAAACTGTGAACCCCTCTGGGCTTCCTTACTTGAGATATGAGAAAATGGTTTTATTCCTAATTTTTGGTTCCGTACAGTTTACAGATACTCTTTCACTCTGGTCGAACAGCTTTGCAACTAGGCAAAGCAGTGGAAATAACACCCATAAGCACGGGTGGGGAAACAGCAACCACCACAGAGACACTACAGCTCTTCTTTTAGTGTCACCAATTTTCATCCTAAATCTCAAGTCATGTAATTAATGATTTGCTTGTTTATTGGTAACCTAATTATGACTCTTTCATTAATAAAAGCTAGTGAAAAAGGACCCTATCTTAAGCTGCTGAGTAGACATCCATTTGATTTTCCTGCCATGTACGAAGATGTATTATACCAGATATTAAAAGATATGTAACATTTTATTGATGAATGTTATCCTTTAAAAGGAATGTGTTTCAGGATGTCATCATTTTGATATGAATCATAATTATTAATGATATGTTGTTTATTATGCATATAGTGTTTTAAGAGATTCATTTAATTACCTTTGCCCACATACATTATGTAGTCCCTCTATAGATTCTACATCTTGTTCTTTTCAGTTTTTATTTAACATGCCTTTCTTATCAAAGAAAATATTTATGTTATAAATATTTGTCCAAATATGTCCTATTACATAGGCTTTCAGATAATTCACCATAATTCCTTGGGTGCCATTACTTATTTTCTATAAATATGCTAAATTTTTAAACATTAAAAAGAGATGATCTTTGAATCTATGTATAAAACTAAGTTAAATATCACGACTTGAACTCCAGTTAGACTGAAAATATTTCCTTCAATGTTTTTCAGGAGATACTTTGCATAGTTTAGTTTTGAAACATAACATTATCAGAAGGGCCATTTGGGAAGATGTACCAGCCAAGATAATTTTTATTATCATAGACACTGGTAATTGTCTCATTTCATTTGTATGTTCTCTTTCAATATATGACTCAAAGAATTTGTTAAATTTATTTGGTATTTCTATTAGTTCATATATAAATTATCAAACCCTTTAAAATAGTCTAAATGATGTTTCCCATAAGTGTGAAATGGTATTTGTGAGATTCCTATGTAAAATACTATTGTTTGGCTAAATTTTGTGATGCGTACTTTTAACCCCAGCACTCAGAGGCTGAGGCAGGAGGATTGCTACAAATTCCAGGCCAGCCTGGGTTACACAGTGACCTCAAATCCAGCCTGAAATCCATAGTAGGACCTTATATGAGAAAAATAAAATAAAATAAACATTATTCTTCAGGCAATTCATTTTTACCTCCTCTCACCTCAATAACTTGAAATTTCATGTTTCCATTCTTAGAAACACCTTCAGATTATCCATGACTGCAAATTTTGACACAAAAAGGTGACATATTTAACAGACAAAATTTTCCAACAGCTAACAACAAAAGCATGGTAAAGAAAAAGAAAAAGATCCTTTTAAAGTCATTATAAAGCAGTATTAATCCTTTCTGGGAAAAATGTAGGCTATAAATGAAGTTAGCTTATTTCTTTCCTTAGAGAAGGAATATGTGCAAATCGTTTCCCCAAATTCTAAATGGAAATCTTAATTATTTTCTCATGAAGAACTTCTTCTAATTTTGCTCACACAATAAGTGGTGGCACCAAAAAAAAAAGAAAGAAAGAAAGAAAGAAAGAAAGAAAGAAAGAAAGAAAGAAAGAAAGAAAGAAAGAAAAAAAAAAAAAAAAAAAATAGTTTGTGGCACAACTTTCTGCAGAGTATACAAATTTTGAAATCCTCGTCCTTCCTCCGAACAGGAAACCGTGC
>NW_004524604.1:14599611-14604184 GCF_000260255.1 Octodon degus | reverse complement strand
AATGAGATTCCTGGCAGGCACAAGGAGACTGCGAAGCCCAAATTCATTTAACAGGACCCTCTCTCCAAAGCTTAGCTAGCTTTCCTCCCTGAATCCACTGTGACGGCTGCCCAGAGAGCACTCACTGTGACAAAGGGCACACAGGCGGGCACACGGACAGATTCTCTGCCCTTTCTGCCATGATCACGTACAGAAGTCTATCCTCCCAACTGTTTTCTGGTATAGAAAGAAATAGGGACTGACAAGCCTTTGGTTTCAGACACGTCTTTCTGAGGGCCCGGAGAGTGTATGTGTGAAATAAATGGGGAAGCAATAATAGTGTTAAGTAATATTACTAAAGAATTTGGTGGCTATTTTAGGCTCAACACTTTAAGACCTGATTTGCCAAGCAAAACCATTAACTGCCTTCGTCTATTTAGTACACGTTACGAAGTACCTAAACTATTTCAGGCAATGTTCAGTAAATACAGCAAAACAGGGTCCCTGCTGATGTAGATCTCTGTTTTTAAGCAGGAAAGATACTTGCGCTTATGAACACATTGACCTTTCCTTTTCAGGGCTCCTGTCCAGATGCCACACACCTGGTTCATTCCCTCCCTGAGCTCTTCTCTCCCTGTGACACCTCAGTACTGAGACTGGCTGGTCTTCAAAGCCTAAACTTTTTGCTGTCTGTGCAAGCATAGGACACTTGGGGAGTACTCTATTCCTGGCTAAGGCTGATGATGCACACAACTAAATTTAAACACTGAATACATAATGTTTTCTAATTGCATGTATACATTTTTGCTGGTACTCGTGTCAAAGCTGGGCAATTTAAGAAGCCTGTTTTAACTTTCAATAAACTATGTGTCAATAGTTTTATTTATTTCCTCCTCAGTTTGGAATAAGGTTTCATTTATTTTCTATGATGTCTGAGCATTCTATTTTCCTTTGATTGTAGAAGTCTTTTCTTTGCTCTATCAGCCAAACCTGTTAGGACAGAAAGAAAAAAATAATTTGTAGATCGAAGATACAGTAGATTATGATTGATGCTGCTCTGTCCATCACTCTTCCTTGATAACTAAAGTAAAAAATTTCTTTCATTTTTCCTAAAACATTCATTCTAAAGTAAGCAGATACAACCTTAAAGTGACCTTCAGTTTCACAACCTTTCACTCTGCCATGTATTGCAATTCTTGTCTTGAACAAACAATTCTACAAAATTACCCTTGTGACTTTTGGCGGGAGCGTCAGACATTACAGGGATAAGGAAAGAGGGGCTATATGAGGACTGCAAAGGAGTTTTCAACAGTTGGCTTGCCCCCAAAACTTACGGAAGTGGGCAGATCATTAAAGAAAGAAGCTGAAGCCCACATCCTGGGAAGTGGGCCCTTCATTTCGCCTTACAAGCTCATCGCTTGGTGTGTTTGCGAATGCCAGATCCTTCCGCCGTCACTGTGCTGAAGTTCGTCACACTCTGACAAGCAACTGAGAAGCAACTAAGAACAAAGTAAACATTAAAATGTCCAGATTTTTAGTCCTCAAATTTGAAGTATTTTCAAGTTAGAAAAATTAAATACCCTATCAAATATTGCAGACGATGACTTAAAAATGATGTGTCAATGAAAGCAGGAAGCATTAACATTGTGCATCTGCCTTATAGCTATACTCGGAGTTGCACTTCATCTTCTTGCTAATCTTCTGAAGAACAATAAGCTACTATTTCTACAAATAAAAGGTGTATGTTTCTTGTTTTGAACTTTGTTGGGGCTTGGGTTAAGATCTAGAACATGAGAATTTTTCAAATATTTATTTATTTATTTGGTACAGGGTCTCACTATGCAGCTCAGACTCACAGTGATTCTGCTGTCTCAGCCTCCCCAGCGCTGGGATTACAGGCGTGCACCACCACACCCGGTCTCAGGAGCCAGCACTGTGTGTCCTGGCTTCCAGGGGAGCACAACCTGCGGTACTGGGTATTAAACCTGGGTCTTCGGGCTTGCCAGGTAGATGCTTAGACCACCAAGTTATCTCCCCAGTTCCTAAAACATGAACATTTTTGTAAATATTTGCTTTCTATTTTGAAATTAGTTTACTGATGTTCTTAATCATGTATGTCATTGAACATATAATTTATATTTATTTTATTGCTAATATATTAGTAAAATAATACATGTTATATCATATCTTTAATGATTTTAATATCTATTCAGGAACAAAATAAAAAAGTTGCTGAATGGGAGAATGAATTCCTCAGCTTATCTTCCACTATTATTCAGCCTTGTTTTCTATATTCTGAGGCTATATTATTAGATTCCTACTAGTAGAGAAACTCCAAGAGTATCTTTGGTAGCTTAGCTCTCTATTCCTCCATTCCTTCTCTATCAGTTAGAGGTATTTATTTCCTCTGGGCCCTAAGGACCAATAATGCTTGAGATTCATTGCAAACTAAATTTTCTATTGGTGATGGAGATTGTTTAAATTAAGACCCAAGCCAGAAATAACGTACTGTCATTATTTCTGAGAAATCTTTAGGATGTTTGAGTGTGTGTGTGTGTGTGTGTGTGTGTGTGTGTGTTCCTTCTGCTTTGTTTTAATGTACTTATACAGGGTCTTGCTACGCAGCTTGGACTTGTACTGATCCTCCTATTTGCAGCCTCCCCAGTGCTGGGATTACAGGCATGCATCACCACACCCAGTCCTGGTGGCCGGCTCAGCGTGCTCTGGAGCGGGGCCAGCACGGCATGTAGTGCCAGGGATCCAACCCCGGTCCCTGCGCTTGCCTGAGCAGGCACTTAGTCCTCTGAGCTATCTCCCTGGCCCTTGCTAAGAAACATTAATAAATATGTTTCTCTTCCCTCAGCTCTGTTCTATCTAGATCAGAAATATGTAATCTCATGGCTTCACTCTGCTTTGTTCTTTATTCACCCAAAAATCTTTCAACCATTATGGAAATCAGTGAGAAGACTCCTTAAAAATCTAGGACTGGAAATCCCATTCAAACCAGCTATGCTTCTACTGAGAGTTTTCCCAGAGGAATTGAAAACGTCATATCATAGTGATATATGTGTGCCTATGTTTATAGCAGCACAATTTGTGATAGCCAACTCTTCGAAACAACCAAGATGCTCATCACCTGATGAATGGATGAAAAAGATGTGGTATTTTTACACAATGGAGTATTACTCAGCTATAAAGAATGATAAACTCGAAGGCTTTATATTTAAGTGGATGCCACTTGAAAGTATACTCATAAGTGAAATAAACCAGACCTACATGTGTAAATATCATATAGTCTCCCTAGTATAAGAACCCAAAAGAAGAAATACAAATAGAAATATATAACACAATTAAAAGAAAAGCAAGAACTTGAAGATTAGACAATGAAAAGAGGGCAAGGAAAAAAGCTAGGAAACATGACAGGGTCTAATCTGAGTTTCCCATTACTTGATTCCCAGAATTTCTTAGTCCTCTTCCCAGGATGCCATCGATATTTAGGCCCTATATCCTCCTGAGAGTTCCTCTCCTTAGCTACTCAAGAGATAAGGTGTCTTTTTTTCCATGCTTTCCATCAATCTCTTCAGTTTAAACCCACTAGTTGAGCTATATATTAAGGTTTTTTACATATTCATATTTTTGTATTTATACAAATTTTATAAATTTTACTTTTTGTGTATATCTAAACTAATTTGGTCCATGCTACATTAGAAAATTTTTCCCCCTAAACAACTAGACTTTTATTGTCAAAAGTAGAGTTAAATAATTTTCTTTTTTAAAAAGAGCATTTTTTTTCATTTCTCTATTCCTAATATTTATCTGCTGGACTGCAGTAGCTGTTTGGTTGCAATTAATATGACTACAATTAAATAGCAATTCATTGAATAAAATTTGGTTTTTGTTTCATTTTCACAATCTTTTCTATATCTTTTGTCAAAATTCTATCTTATTATTAGTATTTCATTTAAGAACAACCTAACCCTATTGGCATTCATTGAAAACAGTTTCCTCTGAGGAGTCTCTTAAAATATTTATCTGTATATCTTTATAACTATTGACACCAGTATCATATGAAAAAGATGAAGAAGCCATATTGTGCATAAGGTTTTCAGCAATAGTTTAAAAATTTAAATGTCACCAAAACTTCCTAACGAGAGAAGTTTTAAAATTCTACTGTATTTGCATTTTCAAGTAGGCTTATACATTTACATACCAAAATGACTTCTGAGAATTGTGAATGGAATAATTCACAATAAATCACATATCATGCAGAGAGGTCTTCAAGTCTTTCAAATTATAGAATACATGCTTTCCTGGTCATATAATATTAATAATTTATATTTCATATACAGGCATATGTGTATATATTTAGGTATATATAAACACATACACACATAAATATCAATTTCTCTTGTTTTTCACTAATTTCTTTGTTGATAGGGGCTTTATAGTCATTTTATTAATTTTATAGGTTCTAATTTTACCTATTTCTCCTACTTAACATAAATCAAACAATAAAGATGATTAAAATTATAAAATTATGAACAGTAAATAATGTATTGGTGAGAAAAATAAGTCTTCTGTTTTAAGTACAGTA
>NW_004524604.1:14598154-14599511 GCF_000260255.1 Octodon degus | reverse complement strand
AAAAAAAAATCTCTATAACTTAAATTGTAGCCACTGGGGGAAAAAATTGCATGTAGAATTACATTGGCATTGAAGTGCCTTAAATTCAAGCGAAATTTTAAATTCACCTTGCTGCCTCTTATATCAAGTAAATGTACCACACAGGAAAAGAAAGGGAGCAGTAAATTGTTCTGTTTACTGATGATTCATTGCCAGAAAGAGAAATCTCCTCTAAAAGGCGAGGGAATAGTTTCACACTGATAGAGGCTGGCAGATGATAGAATTTTGTACCCTCATTACCAAGGCTCACTCCGGCAAATCTTAACTTAACAAAATGACCTTTTGTTCAATCATAATGATGAAAAAACTCCAACATACTCTGCTCCTCTGCATAAGGACTTTTTTTTTTTCATTTTCAGTTCCAAATAATTAGAGCTTTTATTATTATTAATATTATCTTCAAATATGACAGCAAGTTTTAGTGCATTGAAGGATTTTTCATAGCAACAACTAACTACAAAGTAATGGGAATAGAGCAAAAACTGTAGTCATGGAAAAAATAGAGCCTGAAAATGCTTAGAAGTATGAAGCTATTATTTTTAGCAACTTAAAAAAAATAGTGTAATCCAGAAGAGAAAAATGTTCTCTCATAAATTCCAAGCTTTGACTTCTCATACATTTATATTTAATACACTGTCAGAAAGAGAATGCCCAAGGTTTATGTACATTTCACTTTAGATATCTCAAATTGTATCAGTTTTATGAGGTATGCTTCAAAAAGTCTATCATTTCATAACATTTAAATCTTTTGGTATAAATGTAATTGACTCAAACACACATAATAAATTTATACTTACAATATCTCTTCTTTGTCTCTCTCCAGAAAGCCATACTGGTGAAAGAGATGAAAGGATTTTACAAAATATACCAGGAATTGTGTTTAAAGTAAAAAATGAAGAGATACAAAAATGTTTGCCAGTCAATATTTTTTGAAAGCAGCCTATAAAATGTTCAAGTGGTAGTAAGTAATTTAGTTCAAAATTGTGACAAACAAAATTATTAGATACATCTATTTATTTTGAGAAAAAATATTGTTAACAAATGACAGTATTAACCTTAAATGTCAATGTTAACTTGTAAAGTTCTTAATTACTGCTGGAAACTCAAGAGAATATGACTGGTAACCTATGGATTAACATTAGAAAACTGAGGCAATATTATAAGTAGAATTCTTCAAGAAATTCTTTATCAGCGCCACTGAGATAGCTCAGCAGACTGAAGTGCTTGCTTAGGCAAGCTTAGACAAGTGCACAAGGATCGCGGTTCGATTCTGGGCACCTCATGTTGCACCAGCCCTCCTACACCCACCACAGGCATG
>NW_004524604.1:14594893-14596109 GCF_000260255.1 Octodon degus | reverse complement strand
ATGTCCGCATCTTGTACAGCAATTAACCACTAGGAAGAATGTATGCAATATGTTAATTATTGAAACTGTCCTACCAATTTTGTTTGAAACTGTCTCACTGCTATGTGTTTCTCAATAAAATTTTGGGGAAAAAAAAAGATCTACCTTAAAATTTGATAAAGCCAGTTGCTTTAAACAATATATTTTAATATCATACAAATGTATATTGCAAAAAGACACCATTCAAAATTTGATATGTGGGAAGGAGAAAATCAATGGCTAACTTTAAATATTTAGAATACAGGCTGACTCTTTTATAAGGTACTAATAAAGCTGCTGACTTACTATTTTCAAAAGTCAGAAGGTGCTTAAGAAAGATGCTAATTCTATTCTGCCTGTATCCTCTATATTGAATAAGGAAACTGACTGACAGCAAATGTGTCTACAACATGGTTTACTAAATACTTCTAATCCGGTGTGGAGACCTACTGCTCAGAAAAAAATATCTTTTCAAAATATTACTTCCTGTTGACAATACACTTGTCACCAAAGACCACAGAAAGAGATGTATAAAGTTAATATCCTTTTCAGGCCTCCTAACAGAATCCATTTTAGAACCCATAGATGAAGGAGTAATTTTGAGTTTCAAATTTTATGATTTGAGAATTATGCTGCAATAAACCTGTGTTGGCCTTAGATTGTGATTTTGCTGATAGATTCTGGGCAAAGAAAATTGAAACCACTCTGGAAAGACCTCACCATTCTAGATGTCATTGAGAACATCAATATGGATGGGAATTTCACATGGTAGTAGAACACTTGCCTAGTATAAATGTGATCCTGGGTTCAATCCTTGACATTGGGAAGAAAATAATCTGTGACTCATGAGACTGGGTAATATTATCAATACAACAGGAATTGAGACAAAAATTGATCTATCATGGATGATTTTGAAAGATAAGGCAATAATGCAAAGGTAGCAGAAATAACAATATAATTAAAATTAAATTTTAAAAGGAAATTAAATACCAGATTTGATGTTGAAAGTGTTAATTTCATTTTCATGGTTTACTATGGAAATTAATATTTCACACTGTTTTGTAACAAAATGTTAGAATAAAACCACTGTATAAAGTTTGTTTAAAATATAAGTGTTGGGCTGGGGAGATGGCTCAGTGGAATAAGCACTTCCCTGGCAAGCGCAAGCGCCTGAGTTCAATCCCCGGTTCCACCAAAA
>NW_004524604.1:14588683-14594793 GCF_000260255.1 Octodon degus | reverse complement strand
AAATAATTGCAGTTCCCAATTTAATTTCACACAAATGACTCAAAACCCTATATTTTCTCAGGCTACTCCTGCTGCACTTTTATCAGATTAGTGAGGAAATAATTTTGTTTTTCACACATTTTTCACTGCTGCTTTACTATACCTAGTCAAAATTTTTAGCAATATTTAATTTATATATAGTAATATTAATCTGAGATAATGCTGGTCATTTGTTCTACTTTCTACAATGACTCAACAAGGAAAAATACACATTTTAAAATTTTTCACTTTTTTATGTGTCTAGTACAGGGTCTACAGGGTCTCACTTTGTGGATTGGACTCAGTGATCCTCCTGTTTTCAGCCTCCCAAGCACCGGGATTACAGGCACACACCACCACGCCCAGTCTCTGTGGCTGTCTCAGCGTGCCCTGGGGACAGGGCCGCCACTACACACCGGGGATTGAACCCCATCGCTGCACTCTGCCTAAGCAGAACATTTTAATTTTTAAGTAACTGGAAAGTGAGAAAAGTACACGAAGAATATGATTAAACAGTCTGCTAACTACAAGCCTCTCTGTGTCACCTTTACTACCTGTAGCCTCCTACGTCCAGAACATCCTCTGATGGATAAAAGTGATCAATACAGATTTTGTGTGTGACATTAAGATGATTAAAAGGAAGAGTCCTTTATAGTTAATGGGGGTTGGTGATATTTGTGGCAGAAAATTAAGATAGTTAAAGAAATTAAAAAATGGAAGATAACGGGGATCTGGGAAGAAAATAAGTTTAAAAAGGCAGAAAATGAGTATTCTGGACAGATCTTAAATGAATATGAATACAGTGAGGTGAGCCTTGTGAGCCAGCTTGGTGAGACACATATCATGTGAGGATGCAGAATTACACCTTTTTGTCTAATCTACTTTCAGAGTATTAACTGATGGCCTTAAATCCACTGGTATTAATAAATAACTAAATGGCATCAGAAATATGCCCACAGGGCTGGCCTGATAGCTCAGTGGACTAAAACACCTGCTTAGGCAGAGGGCAGCTGCTGGGGTTTGGTCCCTGGTGTGCTGTGCCAGCCCCACCAGTGGGACACACTGAGACAGAGATTGAGACTAGGCGTGGTGGGATGCCCCTGTAATCCCAGCACTTGGAAGGCTGAAAACAGGAGAATCACCATGAGTCTGATCTGTGTAGTGAGACCCTGTAGACCCTGTCCTAAGTACAGAAAAAGAACAAAGAAAGAAAGAAATATGCCCATAGATCCTATACTTAAATGAGGTAGACCCAGATAAAGTAACTTGTCAACTTGTCATTTTTTTGTTAATTAATTTTTATTCACTAATACTCAGTGCTCCAACCCTTCATTGATCTGTCCAAATACTTATCCTTCTCATCAAACAGAAATAATTTAGGTACGCAATAAGTATGGAATATTTATGAAAAGAAAATAGATTGGTCTTGTTTTGCAGAAATTTTGTTTTGTTCTCAATCAAATATTGAAAGAAAAATAACAGAAGGCTTGAGCAGATGTGTTATCACATGTGGTTAAGTCAAAAATATGAATTACATAAACATGAAGCAACTATTGATAGATCACACAACACTTCATGAGTTGAAGCTATTTTCCAGGCACTGTATTAATCACCAATAATGGGAAACATGTGGTCCTGGTCCTCTTTTAAGTCTAGAATATTATGTGATAAGAAATACTGGCCACAAGTTTGAGAGCACACCAGAACCAAGTGGATTATGCAATAACATTTTTACATTATGTAACATAAAAAAATCTTGAAGATGTGCAGTTATTTATTTCATTCACTAACTCAAAAGTTCCTCTCAAACTCAGACTTTGCCATTCATCTGCTTGAACACTAACGTGACAGCAGCCTTGGGTCTGGGGGTGCTTTACCATGTGGCAATAACAACACCTCAGATAGTCTAAAGTAGATTTCCCTCACTGTCATGAAACTTTTAACAGAAAAAAAAAAAGAATTATGCTTTCTTACTTGTGCCTCTTTTCTCAAAAGTTGCCCTATAGCTGTGTGGCATAGTTGGGAGTTGCAAGTGCATGAAGAAGGAAGTGGAATTACCATGATTGACCAAAGCCAATCATTATTCTCTTAAACCAAGCACCAGGTTGAATGAACAAAATTCTGATTATCTTCAAAAGGAACAAAAGGGACAATGTTCATTAAATAGTAGTCATATCCAATTCTACTTCACTGAACTTCTGAAAAGAGAGAAATTCAATTTTTTCTGTTTTTTGTTTATTTTGGCAAGGACTGAATCCAGGGCCTGAGTCGTGCTAGGCAATTGTTCTCATACTGAGCTCCATTTCTAATTCTAATTTCTTATTTTAATGGTAGAAATTCATTGTTTTGAAGAGGTGTGTTTTATTTTTTTAATATTTTTTTTAAAATTTCATTTATTTATTTTTCTGTAGTTTAGGGAAGGGTCTACAGGGTGTTCAGGTCTTACTACTAGATCGGACTCACAGTGATCCACGTGTTGACAGCCTCCCCAGAGCTGGGATTACAGGTGTGCGCCACCACACAGAGTTGCAATCACCCTCTCAGCATGCCCCAGGGGTGGGGCTGGCACAGCAGGCCTGGGGATCGAACCCCCAGCCCCTGTGCCTGCTTGCAAATGCTTTAATCCACTGAGCTATTTGGCTGGCTCTGAAGCAGTGTGTTTTAAACCTTTCAAAAATTGAGAACGATTTGGAAGCAGTGTTCTAGTTTTTGCACTCCTACTGAACTGTCATTTCTCAATGTGTATAAAACTAAGGCTACATTGAACATGGTCTATTTCTTATAATGAATCACATATTTATGATAATCTAGCAAGAAAACTTATTGCAAAACTTCCATTATGACCACATCTTGCTTCATCAGCAACACTGGCATAGCCGCACTCAGGAGGCCAAGTCAGGAAGATTGCTGTGAGTTCAGGCCAGCCTGAACTACATAGTGAGACTCTGTTTTCAACAAGTGGAGGGGTATGGATGCTGGGGATATAGCTCAACGAACAGACCTAGAGTTCAGTCCCCATCACCTATTTTTTAAAAACACAAGGACACGTACAAGAATTCAGTAAAGATTTTTCAAAATTGCATTCTTATATATTACATTACAGGGTAAAATTTACACACACTGTGGTAACAAATAATGATCTAAAGGTTTAGTGGCTTAGTGAAATAAAAATGTATTTCTCATTCATAACAAGTCTACATTACATGCAGGAAATTTTGCAGAGTCTCTCATCAAAACAGATAACTCACTTGAAAATGTCTCCCAAGATTTTAGTATCTTTGTGATTTCACACTGCAAGGATCATGGCAGCAAGCCCATGTCTTTAGAAGCTTCAGGCCTTGAATGGTGGGTCAACTGTAGGCAGAAGTCATCTTGAAAGGGTCTGGTAGTGGAAGCTGTATACATCATGGCAGCCAGAATGTGGAGACAGAAGGAGACAGAAAGAAACCCTTTCAGATCACACCTCGGCAAACCATCTTCTCAGATCAGATCCTGCCTCCCAACAGCAGAGGTGCAATACTGCCACCATAAATCCAATCACTCTCCAAACATATGAGGCTTCAGGTGCCACTGTAGGTCTAAAACTTAACAGGAAGAGAGAATGGAGTAAAGAACACCAGCACTTCAGTATTTTCTCCCAATACTGCTCACATGCAGTGCATAAAGCAAATCACACGACTTTGCCAGATTTCAAAGCGACATTTGGATGACCAACCAAATACACTAATACACTAATTTCTAATTTCTAATTCTAATTACTAATTTCTAATTTCTAATACACCATACACTGATTTCTAATTTCAGCACGCAATTTTGGAGCATTTCCTAAAGACTAACCATTGGGAAAATTCTATGTAATATCAGACTTTTGTAAAGTCTTTGTTGTTGCCGTTGTTGTTTTTATACCAGGGATAGAACTCAGGATCTTGCACTTGCCAGGCTCTTAGGCTGCTGAGCTATCTCCCCAGCCATTTTGTAAAGTCTTGATATCTCAGTTTTCCTAAATTCTATTTATCCTTTATGTTTCAGTTAGATTTCAATTAAAATGCCTCATATCACAATAATAGGGAATGCATATTCTGGGTTCAGAAAAACCTGGGTATAAGATTTAGTGGTGTTATGTAGGAACTTACCACCTGAACTACCTTTTTCACTTAAAGTTTCTGGATTTCATCTATGTAAAGTGCATAATTATAGTACTTACCTCATGAGATCCTTCTCAGGATTGAAAAATATAAAAGAGAACTTTAGAATTATTTTTATTTAGTATGCTTTTATGAGTTTTGTAAACACAATGTTGTTAGTATCAATGTCTAATAATTAGTACGTACTACGCTTAATAAGATCATTTCATACTCCCTCAGCAAGACTGCTGCTATGTTGATCCAAAGTTGTTTTCTCCTCCTATGTCAGCACACTAGAAATCGGAATAATAATTTTTTAAGCCTCAGTGGATTCTACTACTATTATCATTCATAAAATAAATCCTTGTTTGTGGTAATAAAATAAAGTTTGTAAAAGTTTCTGATATACTCAGAATTAACCACATAATAAATTTTGTGTGTAAAGGTTGAGTGAACTTCCAGCATTATATGATAATATCAATAATCCTTTATGCTTGCTAAATTTACTTTATGTTCTCATCGATATTTCCTTTCTGACCTACTCTCTCAGTTGGCTAGCTCTATGATAAGGCAACGCTGGCTCTGAAGATCCCAGCATCCTTAAGCCCCATACGTGATGAAGTCTGTTTCACACCTCAAAGGCTCCCCAGATCAGACAATTGATCAAGGTAAAAGGGACATTCTTCAGACTGCCAATGCTCCTGCTCTGAGATGATGCCCAAGACACAGGTGTTGTTCTCCAGGAACAGGAAAAATGAATGTCATTTCTTCCTCCTCAAGCTCAATGAGATAACTGAATTGAACAGGAAGTGAAAATTTACATTTGTTGTATTTCTATTAGTGGAAACCAATAATTTATATCTAATAGGTGATTAAAAGTAGTCAGACTAATTCATTTTGTATTCTCACCAGGAAGTATTTTGACTTTAACATGAAGAATTGCCAACCTAACACAGTTTTCACTGAAAATTTCAAGTCATTTTTCCACATTCAACTTAAATTTTCCAGAGCCTCCATTCTATGTGAAATAATTACATTTGTTTAAATGTCTGCAGCCTACCTGTGCTGACTATAAACTAAGCTAATTCTTGTAAGGATTTTTTTTTGCTCCTAATGCCTTCAGGGCAGGTTTGGCTGGCTTGAGTTGTGAGGATCCAACCACAGCAACCTGAGCCTGACTGCTTTGTTGAAGCAGCCACTTAAAGAACTGAGCTAAGGGGCAGGCCCCCACTAAGCTAATTCTTGATAATGTTGTTTAGACACTGAAATGCACAAGACTTCTAATACTGTGCCATTTTCCTGGATTGAAAGAAACTCAATACCTTTTCAGCCATCCTCCTGAGAGTAAGATCTAACTCCCTAATTCCAGAAGCAGTTAAACATTATACTGAGAAGAATAACAATGTAAGAGTGTGAACAAAAATGCACCTGTTTGTTATTCAAATAGATCAACAACATTTTTAAACATAGTTTAAACTTAATAAATTTCCTATCCAAACCAATAAAAATCATTTATGATTATTAGGCTGAATTCTAACATAGCTTCCACAAATAAATCCAATTCAATTTACCAAAGAAAATCTAAAAGCAGAGGGAAAAGGACCTACCAGGAAAATTTTAAAGAGGTCAGCCTTACTGTAATGACTGGAAATACTGAAGAAAGTAATCTGTCATTTTCAATTAAGACACAAGAGTTTAAAAATAACCAAAATGTTTCTATGGAAGACAGAATATTCCAACTAATGTTTCCTTACATGAGTTCAAAAACTGACAAATCTGTGTAAACAGCAACATGGAGAAGTTTTTCAACAGATGAATTATACAATTCCAACTGCCTCTAAGGCCACAAAAGTTTAACTATTCACATTCAAAGCAGAGGAAGCAAGGTCATTATTTCATATGTGTTTGATTTTGAAGGTGAATTGTTTTAGCAGGCCCATCCAGTAGTACTATTTGTTATTTTTTTTT
>NW_004524604.1:14578070-14579889 GCF_000260255.1 Octodon degus | reverse complement strand
TGTGTGTGTGTGTGTGTGTGTGTTAACTTCTAAAGATGCACATTTTAAGAAGAAAAAAATTCAGCATGAACCCTAAAGAGGTAACTGAATTGCTTTTTTCTCATTAGTTTAGGTTCTCGTTATGATAGCATACAAGGAGTCTATCCTATGGATGAGTAAAGAAAGTAGTTCCTTAAAATGGAATCTATTACCAGTTAATACACCATGGACATTATTGAAATGACAACAAAGAGCTTCAAATAAAATGTAAGTTTAATGGGTAAACCAATAGCAGGTTTTGAGAGAACTGATTTCAATTTGGAAAGAAGTTCCACTGCATATAAAATGTTATTAAACAATATTACATGCTACACAGAAATCTTTCAAGAAAGAAAGAGTAAACCAATGCAATAACTTTCTTGTATTTTAAGAAATTGCCACAACTACCTCAGCCCTAAGTAATCACTATCCCTATCTGCTGGCAAACATCAACATCAAGGTAAGACCACACAATAAAAAGATAACAACTTGATCAAGGTTCAGATGATCATTAGTGCATTTAGTAATAAAAAGTTTATAATAAGTCATGTATTTTTTTAAAGACATAGTTACTGCACACTTAATAGGCTGAAGTAAATGTAAGCACAACTTTTATATGTAGTAGAAACAAAATAGTTCATAAGAACGTTATTGCAACATTTGCTTTAGTGCTGGAGCTGAACTGGTAATATCTCCATAGTACAACTAGATGTGTTACGTTGCTAAATTTATGTACCGACTTGAATAGGTGTGGGCACTCTAAAATTATATACCAGCTTGAGTAGGTGAGGGCCTTCTAAAGTTACATACCAACTTGAGTAGGTGGGGGAACTCACACACTCGGTCAAGTAGTGTTCTCATGTCTGTGTGCTTCTGAAAGACTTTAGCGTGCGAGTCAGTAGAAGGAGTAGATTGTCCTCCCTGGTGTGGATGAGCCTGCTGTGGGGAGGTTGACTAGGACAGAGAGAATGAACCCTTTCCTGATGGGAATGGAATGTTTCCTGCTTGAATGCTCAAGGTATTCAGGAGGGCCTTAGTTTTCCACCTGTGAAGTCAAACTGGTCTCAGGTCAGCTGTCATTTCAACTGCAGCTGCAAAATGAATTCTTCTGGATCTCTGACCTGCTTGCTACAGGACTTACTTGCCTTCTCAGCCACATCAGCCAGTTGTGTAAGATGTCTCATCTGAAGATACAGGACATTCTCTTGATTCTTTGGGGAATCATATATAACACAGTAGTAATTCAATAATTATCAGACCTTTCCAATTCTTTGTAACAACAACAACAACAAAAAAAAAAAAAACCCTCTGGACATACAAAAGGCGAGACTGAGTGATAGAGCAGCACATTAATCAGTCTAATTCCTTCCATGTGTCAACTCAGGCTGCCTTTCTCAGGCCCACATCATCAAGAAGCCTCCACACTACTGCTCTGATGCCGGTGTGTGGTGGGCCTTGTGTGCTAGGGACGCATCCGTGCAAGCTCGAGCAGCAACTGTAGCACATGCAGTCTACATTATCGTGAGGTCAAAAAGTTCTTGTGAATATTTAAGTATCCTAAAACAGTTCATCGTTCTTTAAACATTTAATAAGATTGTTGACTCTGATTTGAAGACTATTTTCATGTTTTAAAAAGGATGGATGCCTTCACAAGGAACACAACGAGCCAAAGCATATAGCTGGCAGTACAAAATACGTAGTATATGTAGTTTACAAATAATTAGATATAAAAACATTTATACAAACTTTATCATACATAAAATAATTATCTCTATAGAGCATATAATTTATTATACAATAA
>NW_004524604.1:14574306-14576972 GCF_000260255.1 Octodon degus | reverse complement strand
GTCTACAGTGTCTCACTGCACAGATCGGACTCTAGTGAACTTTACTGTTTTCAGCCTTCCAAACAATGGGATTACAGGCTGGCTCCACCACACCCAGTCTTGGTCACCATCCTTAGTGCACCCCAGGAGTGGGCCTGGCACAGCAAGCTGGGGATGGAACTTCAACCGCTGCACTCTGCCTAAACAGGTGCGTTAGTCTGCTGAGCTATCAGGCTGGGCCTTACCACATCTTCTTTATCTATTCTTCAGTTGAGGGACATTTGGGTTGTTTCCACAATTTAGCTATGTCAAATTGTGCTGGTATAAACATGGGTGCACATATATTGCTGTGGTATGATGATTTCAATTTTTCTGGAAAATACTCAGAAGGGGAATTGCTGGCTTGACTGGGATCTCCAAGCCTAGCTTATAAAGGAATCTCCACATTCATTTCCATGCGCTTGTACCAGCCTGCACACCCACCAACAGTGGAGAAGGGTTCCTTTTACTCCACAGCCTTCCAGCATTTGTTATTGACTGACTTCTTGATGCTAGCCATTCTTTCTGGAGTAAGATGGAATCTCAGTGTCATTTTAATTTGCATTTCTCAAATGACCAATGATGTTGAACATTTTTTCATATTTTTTTGCCATTTGTATTTTTTTCTCTTATAAATGTATATCTCAGATGCCAATTTTTGGATTGGGTCTTTGAATTTGGGGGGTATGATTTTTTTTTCATTCTTTATATGTTCTAGATAGAAGGCCTGCCTTGGAGGGACAGTTGGCCATAATTTTTTTCCCAGTTTGTGGGTTTTCTTCTCACTCTGTTGGAGATTTGGTTTGAAACGCAGAAACTTTCAAAAAGATAACATCTCAGTTGTTGATTCTTTGAAGTATTTCCCATGCAGTTTGGCTTTTGTTCATAAACTCTCTACCTACCTCTATGTCTTTATGATTTCTATCTACATTTTCATCCAGAAAACTTAGTGTTTCTATTTTAATATTTAAATCTTTGATCCATTTTGACTAAACTTTCTGCATGGTGATAGGTATGGGTCTAGTTTTAGCCTTTGACTTTGTTCAATCAAATATACTATGAAATAGTCTGTGTATCTGCAATTGAAAATAAGATAATAATTTTTCCAAGACAAGGTGTTGATTATTAAATTTGAGCTACATCTTTTTTTTTTCTTGCTTGTGACAGATTTTCAGGAATTCAGAATGATATAATGGCTGACATTGTATTTTAAAATTTTATTCTCCTCTAGTCATTATTATTCAGATACTATTGATCATGTCTTTGAAACAACCTTGCATCTGCAATATTTGCTCCAGGGAAACACCAGCGATTCTATCATTGTGAAAGTTAAGGGAAAATTGCAGTTACCTGCTGGTTTCTGTTCAGCTCTGATTCTACAGGTTTTGTGGGGAAGGTTTTAATATTGAATAAAAAAAACAAAGAATTTCATAACAAAGGAAAGACAAAGGGAGAATCTTCCTTGGCTATAAATAAGTTCATTTCTTTTTTAAATTAATTTTTATTAGTATACATTTGCCACATCTAATGATCATATTCACCGTGGAGAATGTATACCTGAACACAGTATATCTTGATTCTTTTTAATTCTTCTCCCTTTTGTTCAACTCTTCTTCCCCTCCCCATATATAAAAGCTGTTTTGATGTTTTTCTTTGAATTTTCTCTCCCTTTTAAAATTCATTTTTCCTTCCTTCCCTTAGCTCCTTTTCCTGTCGCTTTTTTCCTTACCATTTGAACAAGTTCCTCATAAATTTTCTATTATTTTAATGTTAGCCTATTGGCAATATTGTGGTATGAAATCACACCCTGAAACTTCACTTTATCCCAATTGGGCATTTACTAATTGCCAAACTGAAGTCCATAAGGATTCTCCTGATTCAGTTAGCCTCAAATAAGGAAACATATTATCTTGAATACATCAGATATTGTATGTAAACAAATTATTCCCATGGTTTCCTTTAAGCTAAATAATCAAGAGATTATAAATGGCCAAATAAGATTGGCAATTTAAATGACAATGGAATACCCTTCTCTGACAAAACAAAACTAAAAAGGGGATACAAATGTAGGACCATTCTGTATCTGTATATTCAAGATAGTTAGGAAAGATATACAGCTACTTTCTCTTAATTCAATGAATAGAAAGATTTGTTCTAATACTGCTTGTGGACAGGCTATCAGGTCTGTAACTTATACAATGAATAACCACTAAGACAACAATATGCAATGCATTAATTATTGAAACTGTTTTACTAATCAGTTTTGAAACTGTCTCATTGCAATTTGTTTCTCAATAAAAGCATTAAACACAAAACGTTATAGCAAAGAATTATAGACAAAGAGACGATACCTCAGAAAAATCCAGGACATGAAAGTTGCATCAAAACTAAGGGCAGCAGAAGTGGCCAACATGATGGCAGTGTAATAGCATGAGCCAACCCTCAAAAAGCAGTAAACTCAATTCATAAAGTATGAGTTCTGACTGTTTCCTGCTGCCCATCCCCATCCAGGGCAACTCCTCCTTGCCTCAAATCTCTCTTTTTCTTAATAAAAAAAATAGTATTGAAATTAGGTAAGTTAACAATACAATGGCTTGGGCATTTTCAAGTGAAAGGAAGTGTCTCCTGTCTCTCTTCTTTTTTTTTTT
>NW_004524604.1:14564994-14572879 GCF_000260255.1 Octodon degus | reverse complement strand
CATTCCAATATATAATTTCAACCTTGTTTCCTGTACTATTTATTTATAATACACAAAATATTCATGCGTACTTGTTATATTCAGTATCATTTACATATTTATATTATCTTTGATATTCTATTTTTCTTCTATACTAACATCTGATTTGTTGATCTTATATATGAATAATGTATGCTAAATAAATTTGATATATCATATTATTATGAGTCTATGTGAAAACACTGAAACCGTGAAAATAAATAATTATCTCTTTTGTACCATTTTTATTGAGCCAAATGACAGGATTTGGAAGATATTCATGATATAATCATAAAAATCAATTCTACCAAAAATAATCCCTCTAGATTCTTCTTCCTAATTTTCTTTTCACCTTTTCCTAACATCACTAATAGACTTATTGTAATAGTCCCCAACTAATCTGTAGTTTCACTTTCTGCAGTTTTAGTTATCAGCAAGCAATCATGGTTCAAAAACATTAGATGGGGCACAGACATCTTTGTTGGATGGAGCTGATGGACCACCGAGACTCCCAGGCCAGGCAGCCCATGGTGCCCAGGAACTCACTTGCCCTTGGTGGGCGGAGAGATCAGAAAGACCAGCAACATGGAAGTGTCTGAAGCAGCAGCGAGGTGCCAGCCATCCGGCTCTGGACAGCTCCACCAACAGAAGACCTGTCCCAGCCCCCACATCCAGAGGCCGACACCAGCTCCACACCCAGCACAACTCCCAGGGCAAACTTGGTTGCAGAACACAGCACATTTCTGGTATCTGACATGGATACTATCACAGAACTGAAAACACCAGAGGTATTCTACTACTTTGTTTCCTCCCTTGTTTGTCTGATTGGCTATCCCTTTCCTGTCTGGTTGGATTTTTGTCTGTTTTGGTTTTATTCTTCTCTTTTGTTCTTTTTTGCACTGCTTAGTTTTCTTGCTATTCCTGTTGCTTCTTCCACTCATCCTCTTTCTCTATTTCTTCAGCTACTTTTTGAGTGTAAACTTTCAAATGAGTAAGCATTTCTTTTTCCTTTCTGAGTACTCCTTTGCGTTCTTTCCCTTCTGTGTCCTCCAATTTCCCAAAACTTGGGTGAGGATACTTCTACCTTCAGCTTTGATTCTACTACATTTTACCTCAGCCATCAATATTATGGTTTGTGTCCAGTTGTCCCCCCTCCCAAAGTCTCATTTAGTCATGGGGCAGAGACATCTAGTGTTTGAGATTAATTTATGATCAAGGCTGAGATTATGAGTTTCAGTGCTTCTGCGATTATGGGTGTGAGTACTTCCCCCAGCATATAACCTGAATGCAACTTAAGAGAGACAGACTTCCACTCTGTTGCCGTTGTTGGTGCTGATCCTCCATTTTGCTCTCTTGCTCTTTGCCATCACCATGGAAGGTTGCTCTCTGCTATGTGCCTCTCTGTCTTGGAACCAGCTGAGTATGGACTGAAACCTCCAGTAAGTGTGAGCAAAATAAACCCTTCCTTCTTTCATTTTGAGTGTTGGGTATCTGTCCCCGCAATGAAAGGAAGTAACTGAGATAAAATTTGGTACCAAGAGTGTGGTCATTGCTGTGACTAAACTTGATAATGTGGATTACAAACTTTTGGGAATTGCTTATGGGGAGAGATAGGAAAGGTTTCAAGAGGTTGCCTACTAGCTAGAACACCTTTGGCTCTTCTGTAGGGGAGATTCCGGTCAGAGCTCAGAAGACCAGAATGCTAGGGGCTGGGGAGATGGCTCAGTAGAATAAGTGTTTCCCCGGCAAGCACAAGGGCCTGAGTTCAATCCCCAGCTCTGCAAAAAAAAAAAAAAAAAAAAAGAAGAAGAAGAAGAAGAAGAAGACCAGATTGCTAACAGAAATCCTGCCTGTAAAGACCAGGCTGGGGAGGTTTCTGCTGGGAAGGAGGACTGCACTGGTTGTTGGATTCCAGATGATTTGTGCTATGGCTTGGCAGAAGGTCCGTGTAAATTTTGCTTGTGTCCAGAAACTTTGCCTGAGACTGAGATGAAGCATGGTGGACTGATTCATCTCTCAAAAGAAATTTCAAAGCAGATAAACATTGAGGAGATGGCTTGGCTGATCTTGTGAGCTTTCAGCAAGATTTATGTTGAGAATCAAGAGCAAAAAACCCAGCAGAGTGGTTTAAAATGTGAGTTTGGCCTGAAAGGAAGCTCCAATAAAGAAGAGGAATGAAAAGATAAAGCTGAGAAGATCTGCATTGCTAAGAAGGAACCAGAGAATTGCGGCATCAGTGAAGGCAGAAGGTCATGCTTTGCAGTCTCAGAATTGCAAGGGAGAGGGACTTTGCCTTAAGGGAAAAGCTGCCGAGCCCCAAGTTCCAGAATGGTGACAGCGGCCACACCAGGTTCCAGAATGGCACCAGCATAGAGAATTTATTCCTTGGAATCAAGATCAGAGTGCCCCAGTGTATCTGGGTTCAGGGGCTGACATGGCATGCAGTACTGGGGATCAAAACCAGATCCTTGCGCTTGCCAGGCAGGTGCTTAGACTGCTGAGCCATGAGACACAGTCTTCCTCTGGACTTCATAGCCCCCGGGGCCAGGGGTAACACTGGTACTTTCTTAGCAGAAATCATTAGTTTATCTTGTCCAGGAAAGCTATTAGAATGTGGTTCTAGATGTCTTCAACCATCAAATAAGTTCCTGCTGACAGTAGAAGAGTTTGTGGACTGTGAGCTAGTTGTGTGCCGACTTATACAAATCTAAACCTCTCTGTGTTCCAGTTCCCTTCCATAAACAAATATAATGAACGAAGACAATGTTATTCCCACATATCCTATAAGCCAGCTACAAAGGTGAATAAAGTAATATTATCCTATAGAAATAAGATTTTGCTACCCTCAGACCAGGGAGGCATGCTGAATTTCCACTTGTGTAGGATAGTTGCCCTACTATATATTCTGCTGTTTAATCTGGAGACCCAAGCCACCTTCAGCATCTGCTTTTCCTGTCTCTCTTTCCCTATGTCTTGATAGGCCAGTGCGCCCACTTCCAACTAGTCACCGCTGTAGAGGTGGGAATTATATCTGATTAATTTCTGAAACTCAGAACTCCACTCCCCCAATCCCTTTCCTACCTTGTACCTTGTTGGGACTGGCAAAGAAGCTGATTCCTAGAGCATAAAAATTATTATACATGTAGCATTGAAAAACAATACAATCACTTTTAACATTATCTCAGTATCCCTGACTCTTATGTGTATATGGCGAGGGACATTCCCAGAAACAGTTTCAGGTGAGAACTTGGAGCTGATCCTAGGAACCACCAGGGGAAAAGTAGAGAAATGAGATAGTAAAAGGCAAGGGAGAAAAAAAAAGGGGGGGGCAAGTTATTGCCATGCATAGGCAAGAGGTGCTTAGCTCCTCACCCCCACCCCAGACCACCCTGGGAACCAGTATAGGCTGTACCTCCAGTGATATCTGCTCAGGGAATGAAGGAGCTAGATATTTATCTCTCAGTGCCCATCAAAATGAGAGCTGTCGAGGGGGGATGTTAGGGCTGTTCACAAACTTTAGTAAGAATGTCAGAAACAAGCCAGGAGAGAGTGTTAAAATGTGTGTGTAGGCTTTTGATCTGGAAGTGTCTGACCTGGTAGGTCTGACCTAGGGCATGGAAATAGGCATTTCCAAGAGACACTCTTCTGTGTCATGCTGCCTGCCAGTGCCCTGTGATGCCCTGTGACATTTTGATCAGTCCTTGCCCAATGAGGAGTATAACTGTGTACTATCCCTCAAACAGGGACTAATATCACAGCCCTATTTCTTTTCTTTGCTATTTCCCATGACCACTCTTATCCTTAGAGTATGGAATACTTTCTTGGTCAGAGGAGCTACTCACTGGATTGGAAGGGAAGGGTGGGGAATGTATGCATCACAATGAGCATTCAGTCATGGAACATTGAGGGTGATAAATTCAGGAGCCCGTCTGTCATGAGCTCATTCTCTCATTTTGACGGCTGTCTATAAAGTGAGTAGCTACTTGCTTTCACTGCATCCTGATAAAAATATGAGAAAGCTTCCTCGAATTTTTTCATCCAAACCCCGGCCTCCTCCACCTCCTCCTGCTCCTTTAGCCTCTCGTCATCCAACTCACTTTCCTTCCCTGTGTCCTCAGACTTCCAACCTCCAGCCTACCTTCCAATGCAAACCACCTGTTCCTTATCATTCTACTGTTTTCCCTCCTGTGACTAATAATGCCCCTACCCACTTCCCTGCTTTAAAGAGCTCCATTCCCAGTTCTTCCTCATCTAGACCACCTACTCGCCAACCTGTTCATCTTGCTCCTCTTTCTCATTACCCTTCTATTTGTACTCCTACTCCTCCTCCAAGCCCACCCTACTAGTCCTCTGTCCTTTAGTCTCCATCCACAATCTAGCTACCCCAGCCAGGACCAGATAGTTGAGAAGATTCCTAGCTCCTGGGGGAAGCTTTCACACTAGTAGCAGAGATGCTAGGATTGTGGATTTGTAACAGCCTGATGGAGTGAACAAAAGGATTGCAGAACATGGTGAGCTACTCCCAGCCTGGACTGTTTCTTCATTGTTTTCCAAGTTGGTTTGGTCTCTGAATCAGATTATAATCTGATTTAAGTAAAAGAACTTAAAGGCTTTGAGAACAAGTCTCTTAAGAATAATAGTTCACACATTTGCCAGAAATCCTGCATCTTGGCACAATAATTTGAAGGAACCTGAATGTGTCTTCTGAATGTTACTCACATCTCTCAGAGACCAAGGCAAAAACACTGGAATATACAAAATCAAGAAATTGGACGAGACTCAGATCTAGGGGACAGTTTTCCCTGATCTGGAATCACGAGGATTGCAGATTCATAGCAAACTGACTGGTAACACAGTGAGGTACTAGTCAATCTGAACTACTCTTCTTTGACTTCCCTGTTGTGGCTGGATCTCTGCAGCTGATTGTAACTGTAAGGGGACTGAAAGACTTTGGGAAAACCAGCCACCTAAGCATGCAGCTCACATAGCTGTCAGAAACCCTGTGTCTTTGCACAGTAACTTGAAGGACCTGAATATGTCTTCTGAGTCTTACTCACCACATCTCTCAGATACCAAGGCAGAAACACTGGAAAACACTGGCAAAGTCAAAGAATTGGATGGGACTCACACTGAGGGGTTGGTTTTCCCTTTATTGGTGGAATCACCAGGTTTGTAGATTTATAGCAGAATGGCAGGTAATATAACCTGGATCTCTGCATCAGACTGTAATTGTAAAGGAACTGAAAGACTTTGAGAACAATCAGCCACCTGAGTATACAGCTCACGTAATTGTCAGAAATCCTGGGTCTTACTACAATAACTTGAAGGAACTGGCAACTGTCTTCTCTCATTCATCATGCTTCTCAGAGACCAAGGCACAAACATTGAGAAACGGTGACTGACAATGAAGACATGGATGGGACTCAGATTGAGTAAAGGCCTGGCTCCTATGGGCCCAATGTATGCATGTAGAAATGTTACATTTTTTTTTCTTTCTAGGACATCTCATAACAATAATAGGAAGGATAAATGTGTTGGGCCCAGTTTGACCTGCTCTGCTCAGAACCTTCCATACCTTGCAGAAAAAGGACTGTACTTTTTTTAGTTCAAGGACATCAACTTGGAAATTCATGGCCACAGGATGAACCACTTTGCTTGGTCTACTGTGACATCATTTTAGGAACTACAGTGACAGCAATGCTCAAGAGTGGAGCTTAGGGAATTCATTATCTTAAATACAATTTTATTTTTTTAACATTTTTTTATTTATTGTGGGGGGGCAGCTCAGCCCACCAGGGGGTGCAGCTGGCTGGCATGTGGTGCTGGGGGATCGAACCGCGGTCCCTGTGCTTTGCCAAGCTTGTTCCAAGTAGGTGCTTTAGACCACTGAGCCATCTCTCCAGCCCCTTAAATACAATTTTAGAGATAGAATTGTTTTTCTGTATAGGATACTCAAGGTTACATAATGTTTAGATAAATAAATATATCTTGTTAAAAAAAAAATCAGCGTACTTAGTGATCTAGGCACTCGACCCCTACAGACAAAAGAGAGGAAAGGCTGGCTACTGCTCCAGCTGGCAGCAGACCTTGGCATCATCCACATGGTATTGGTTTTAGGTGCATTCAGAATATAGGAGTTCTGAGGTTAAGAAGGCTTCCACCTCGATTTCAGAAAAAGGCCTGGGAGGGGAGGCAGTGTGCCCCTGAGAGGGCAGTGTGTCAAGTTGTGAGTGAAAAGCCTATTCTGTGGAAACCCCAGAAGTTTGGAAAAGCCAGGAACTTGGATTATATAAGGGAAACCTCAAGGAGGGAGCAAAGCTGGCCAAAAGCAGAGAGCAAATGGGAAGAGCAGCAACAAGGACAACAGAGAGGAAGTCTGTCTCCCTTAAATTGCATTCAGGCTATATGCCCCAGGCTGGGGGAAGTGCTCAAACCCATAATCCCAGCAGCACTAAAATTACAATCCCAGCCTTGATCATGAATTAATCTCAAACATAAGAAGTCCCCACTTCATGACTGCATGAGGCTTTGAGAGGGACAACTAGACACAAACCATAACAATCACATTATCCTATCCCTTATCCATCTTAATCCTCTCATCCCCTGCAGCAGTGTAAAATCACTCCACTAAGATGACAATTACTGCATAGAACCATGTGGTGTATTTTTTTCTTATATAAATTTATATTATTCCTGTGGTCAGAGGTAGCAAGTTAATAGTTACCATAGTTTGTCAGTAGTAAAGCTATACTTGAAACTTTTGTTATTACTGTGTTACTTTAGCCAGGATGGCATAATCAGTTTTCCCCCCTTGTATGATAACACTGATTGCATGGGGTCATAGTGACCACCACGGACCAGTAACAAAAAGTCGAGTGCTGAGCCAAATACTAACTTTGCGTTCACTAACAATTGTGAATCTGGGTTTTTGGAATAGCTATAAAGAACCACCTATGTCTAGAGGACATCCCCAAAGAACAGACATCCCCTAGGGAATCTCAATAGTAGTGATGAAGGTATCTACCATATGAAGTCAGCAATCATCAACATAGAAAAAAATAAAATAAAAAAACAGCGAATTGAAAATGACAAGATACCCACTTAGAACAAATCTGGAGCACAATGAGACAGACAAAAGTACAAGTCAAGCACTGGAAATTTCTGAAATGACAGCAGCAAAAGTGAAAAAAATAAGCGGAGAAGCTATAGAGAAAATAACCTCTCAGGTATAAAAAGAAATAATGGTAAAATAAAAGATATTAGAGAAGTTGAAAATAAATGAATAGATAAGGTTAGAAAGACGACGGAAATTAAAAAATGTCCAACATAGGAAAGAATTGGAATCCATCAAACAAGTCCAAACAGAAATCCAAGAGATTAAAACATTCACTGAAAGTAGAACAGGTTGAATGGAAAGGATAAAAATATCAGATCTTGAAGAAAACTTGTAGCTATTGATCTTGAAAAGAAAGGTATCTTAAAAATAGCAACCAAAAAAAAAATCCCTCACTAAAAATCAATGAAATAGCTACAAGAGGAAGCAAAGAATAATAAAGTAAAAATGAATGGGCTCAAGTAGAAGGCTGCGCTAGAGATTGCGCCAACACCATAAGCAAACTGTTTTGAAGAAAAATAATGGCAGAAAACTTCCTAACCATGGATAGAGAATTCGACACAGAAATAAATGAAGCATAGAGAACTCTAAACAACCAAGACCAAAATGAAACTTCATCACGACATATGAAACTCAAAATCCCAGAAATTCAACCTAAGAACAGACTATTAAGACCTGTTAGGAGACCCAGTCCTAGCCCAGGTCCGGTGAGTGTGTGGAGAGCTTCCTGCTACCCTGCGCAGGCGGGACCAG
>NW_004524604.1:14561662-14562170 GCF_000260255.1 Octodon degus | reverse complement strand
ATGAATGTCCATTTTGTATCTGTGTATTCAAAGAGGTTGGGATAGATATGTAGTTGCATTCTCTTAATGAATATAATGATTTGTTCTAATGATGTTTGTAAATAGGATCACAAGTCCGCATCTTGTACAGCAATTAACCACTAAGAAGAATATATGCAGTGTAGTATTTATTGAAACTGTACTTCCGATTTGATTTGAAACTGTCTCATTGCTATCTGTTTATGAATAAAACTTTGAAAAAAATAAAAAAAATTAAAAAAAAATAAAAGTAGTTTTCTCAAGGAAAAAAAACAAAAACCTGTTAGGGAAAAGAAACAGAGGACCTATAAGGGAAAGCCCACCAAAATAAATCAGAAGTGAAAATAAATAATTGCAAACATTATACTATCTCCCTAGTATAAGAATTTGAAAGAGTAACTAAGATTGAAAATGTACAATAGGTGTTATTAAATGGGGAAAAAAATCTGTTCAAAATGAAAGAGAATCTGGGATGGGGAAAGAAAGAAGT